>NC_135752.1:6218750-6520833 GCF_041903045.1 Epinephelus lanceolatus
CAACAGAAAATTCAAAAAGGCAAAACATTTACCTCACAAAACATTAAAATTTCACCTCCTCTAAATGGATAGCGCTTTGAAATGCAGTGCTGAAGCTCTTTAAGTCAACGGAGCACTAGACTAAAAGGAAAGATCTCTTGTGTTGTACAACATTTTTCTTTTTTTTTTTCTTTAAAAATATAGTGCTTAGTTACTGGTCAATGGGTGTCAGGCTAAAATTTACCGAATTTACCAAAACTGACAACCCTAATTACCACAGTTTCAAGTATGTTACTTGTTCAATTCCACCAATTCGGTGCTGAACCAAATGTCTCCCCTTCTGTTACTGAGTTATGGCACTGAAAAATGATCAGAAAAGCGTTTTTGCAGAACTTTATGATGTTGCAATAAAGTTGACCTTTGACCTTTGGATATAAAACGTAATCATTTCATCATTTTATCCAATAAGACATTTGTCACCATGTTTTGTGAAGTTGCAGTGACCTTGTTCTCCTACCACCAAATCCTGATCAATTCATTGTTGAACCCACATAAACATTTTTGCAAAATGTATTGAAATTCCTAGGCGTTCCTGAGATATCACGTTCACAAGAATGAGACAGACGTGAGGTCACAGTCACCTTGACCTTTGACCACCAAAGTCTAATCAGTTTACCCTTGTGTTAAGTTTTGTGCCAAATTTGAAGAAATTCCCTCAAAACATTCCTGAGATATCAGATTAACAAAAATGTGACATATGGATGGACAACTTGAAAACACAATGCCTCTGGCACCAACTGTTGCCAACACAAAGACACAGAAACTTTGGTCTCCACCACCATGACCTCCACACCCTTACTTTCAACCTTGCTACATAAAAGGTACATTACATACTGCTGTTAACCACAGCAACAACAAGCATGGCTGAAAGCAAAATTATTACTGACTTTGTGGTGGTTCCAAAAAAGAGGAGAGGCTTCAGTAGTGTGGAATAAACTGTAGTGTTGTTAGGCCTGGGTGTCCTGAATGTTGTATGAACAGCCCCAGACTTCTCAGACTCTTTTAGCAAGTTACCGCAAGTTACCGACCCTACAGAGGGAACTCATTCAGCGATTCCGCCAGCAGCAGCACAGCATCTCTCCCTCTCCTCTCTTGCCGTGCACCCACAAGAGTTGGTTTCGTTTTGTCATAAACCTCTGGTAAGTAGCCCTACGTGCCACTTGACAAAAAACAGCCTGTCACAGGTTACAGCGTGATGGTTAGAGGAGAAATGTCCAGGTGAAAAAATAAATACATAAACAACTCAATTATGTAGGATTTTGCTTAAATTTAAGGATATTGCCTATTGTTTTATATATACAGATCTCAGGGTACTTTTTTTTTTTAAAAATCTTACTCTGAGTTACTATTGTTTACAACTAAAGAAATGAGAGATCATTTTTGTTTAGTTTTTACTGAATATTTGAAGGCAAACTGTTAGGTTAACATGTAAAACTGCATAACTTATTTTGTTGGAATTCTATGTTCTTGAATTAGTAATAAAAATTTTTTTTACTCATTTGTCATATCATTAAGAAAATTGTTACTGTAAAATACCCTGAAATAGCATGTTATTGCTTTAGGGCCATATCACCCACCCTTAATTGACACTGAATGTTGGCATCAGACGTCTCTTCAAAAACTCCACAACTCCATCTCAAAGTATCCCATTGAAGGGTGAAGATGTCTGGGATGAGGTGGCAGCAGCAGTAGTGGTTCAGCAGTGCTAACAGTGACTGTGGATGATGATAAAGCTGTTTGACTGTGTCATAGCCGCAGCCCTTGCTACTTCCCTGCTCTGCAGAGAAGTGGAGCGCTTAATATATTATCAGTGGACACGACTGACACCACCGAAAGACAGAGTGCCCAGTGCAGAGCTCTCGCAGCCCGGGACCTGAAACATTCCTCCATATTTTTCGCCGGCTGTCAGGTCGTCTAATAAAGCGTGGCAAAATGGAGGGACGGTGCAGGAGCTGAGGGTGGATGAAGTATCTAGCACTGATGTAATATGGCTTATAAATCTAATTTAATTACCCAGTGTGGGGACAGGCTGTAGAAGCCATGACTGGATTTATTGTGTCTTAACTTGGCATCTTAATGACTTTGTGCTTTTAATATCATTACCCTGTAATTTATTCTTTTTCGTGCACACACACACACTCACACACACGCTCACACTGTACATATAGCCACAGTAGCCCAACACCCACAGTGCAGTCATAATCTTTTTAAGCAGGCAGCTTTACGGATCGTAGGAATCCTGAGCTGTGACAGCTATTGATCCATAAACTCGTGCTTTAACTCATCCCAGGCTGTCCCTGTACTGTATGTCATCAAGACAATTTTACTGATACAGCCTTCATTCAGGACATGCAGTTACATTTCATCACTAGTAAGTTCAATATGCCCTACATGCAAAGGGCAGGTTAAAATGAATGTGTCACATAGACAGTATATAAAGATGGCCAACATGCCTCCTCTTCCTCCCACTATACAAAAACGAAGCCAAAATATCCCAGATACGGCTGCTGCCATCCTGCACTGGTGGGGTCATTTGGAGGCAGAGCCTGCGCAGTACTAAACAAGAAACAGAGCCGATGTATCGAGTTCCCGCCCATACACCCATCCAACCCAGTTAGGAACAGTGCCACTGATTGCAAGCACACCGACTGACATGCAATCATCAATCACACTCCCTTTTTATAGCATCAAATACCCAAAAGTGGAATAACAACAACAACCGGATCTGTCATGTGATGTCATGGGGCCAGAAAAGACTTTTTCCATAGACCTACATTATGAAGGAGATTTCTGTAAATCAGTGGATACATTTTTTAAGCATCACAATCCACGATCACTAACCCCTGATAAAATCCATATCTGACCATTTGGTCCAATAACATTTCAAGAGGAACCACATGATTCAAGGGCCAGTGTGTAAAATGGGTTGAAAGCAGTGACATCAGTGGTCAAAGTCTAGATTGCAGGGCTCACTCGCTCACCCCTCCCGTCAGGTAAATGACGGTGGCCTCGTAGGACCAAAAGCCTTGTGCAGACACGAGATTTTCAGGAGTAGGTCTATCTAGCGAGGAGGTGAATATTTATTTAGAAATCTAAACCATGTTACGATATTGTAATGAATCACTCACGAGAGACCAGAGTAGCATTCGGGGAAAAGGCCAGTTTATTTGAGCACTCCAAAAACTCCGGTAACACTCCAGGGGGTAAAAGACTCCGTCCCAAACGCTGACTCTTCTTGCGTAACACACACACTTCATACACACATACTCACTTACAGTACCCAGCGGGGCAGCCCTCCCCTCTCTGCTCCACCAATCTCCAGCCTGCACACTGACTGACAGCTTACCACACTCACCACTGGGTCGCGACCCTGCAGTAAATGTTCTGTTATAATGTCAGTGTTCTGTGAGTTAATGGCATGTTTGGGATTGAATGAGTATAGGTAGGGGGGCGGGGTGCGAGTGTGACAGGGACGAGGGCTGTGTGAGTGCGCGTGCTGGTGTGTGTATGAGCGAGCTGGAGGAGAGAGCAGGAGTGCACAGTTGGAGTTACAGCTAAATTCTTGTTTGTTGGTTGTTTTGGCGTGGTTACGGCCAACAGTAACCTGTACTGTTCAGTAATAAACGGTGGTTTTAGCTGTACTGAATCCAATCAGCAGGGTAGATAGGAGTAACGTTACTGCTATCCTATTGTCTGTTATTGACATAAGACTAAAATTTTCAGTACGTCCTGCGCTGTGATCTGCGGAGGGATACACTGGTGAGCAGGCACAGGCACAGACGTAGCCTGTAAACAAAACTCAGCTGTTTATTTAGCCTAGTGATATCTCCGGACTATAGTAGCTGCAATGGATGACTTTGAACACAATTTTGAAGAGTTTCTTGTAGCGGTCACAGACCCAGAGCCATACCTGTTTGAGCCGGAGTATACAGATAAGCAACTCCATGTGTTTGATGAACGGGCGAGAAGAGAGGCTGAATCCTCCGCTCCCATTTTGCTGCACAGAATGGGATTCGGTGCTACTGCTACCATCGTTGGGGAGATATATCATCAGGAGGAAAAGCACCGCAGAGAGTGCATCACAAGGAGTGAAGATGCATCTTCTTTTCCTCGCAGATGACGGTTCGGGTTCATTCTCTCCTGTTGCGTGGTAAGTGTGGTCCATTCGCAAACTTTATAACTAAAAAAACTTTTCACTACTCTCCATCGACGAACTACTAACACTCTGCTGTTTCCCCCTCCTTCTTCCTTCCTTCCGCTGTCTTCATTGGTTTATTTATACATGCGAAACGCATTTTCTGGCTGGCTGGATTGTCCGCTCGGGCTGCTGTACATACATGGCGGCGCAAGATGGCGACCTCTCTAAAGCAAGGCCCTTGCTATATATATATATATATATATATATATATATATATATATATAAGCATAATTATAAGGCTATGAAAACCAAACGAATTTTATTTTATAGCGATTATACACTTATATAAACATATTAATGGGTAGAATATTCAGATTCAGATTCAAATTTGACAATAAACCATGCCAAATATTACACACTGGCCCTTTAAATAATTCTATACCCATTCAAGTTAGCAGAGAACTAAACTGCAAGTTAGCCAATTGGCTGTACTCAACTGCGCTCGGCCGCCATAAGTATCTAGTGCACCTGCTGTACGGGCCCCATAATGCAGAAGATCTGGGTAAATTCAAACCATGGAAATCAAGCTTTTTTGGCCTCATGTGCCACTGAGCAACTTTCACAGGAATGAACGGGGGCCTGCCTCCAATACTGTATCCAGGTCTCTTAATACATCCCTGCCTGCCATTGGTTGGCAAGGTGCTGGGAAACTAATGAGCCAAAAGTTTCATTTAACTGTACTCACTGAAAGGCAACATTTTAACGGCAAATAACCAGTCAATCAATTACCATTTGTTGCACATATTATTGACCGTTTTGAAGTGATTCAATCCAAGCAACAGTAACTACGCAAGCCCTGGATTGGTCCACATGCTGAAACGTGCATTAAGAGTGTGGTGTCTTTTATAACCTTTCCAAAAACCAAAAAAAGAACAAAAGTGTAAGGAAATCGAGCTTTTTTGGCTTCATGCGCCATTGAGCAACTTTCATAGGAGTGAACAGGGGCCTGCCTCCAAAGCTGTATCCAGGTCTTTTAATACATCCATGGATTGAACTGATGGCGGTCAAGTTGCATTGTGGGTGATGTAGGAACCAGGTTTTGACAAGAAAGAAGAATGCGTGGAGCTCTTCTCAAGCTCTCACGACTACATTCATAACTTTCGTATACAAACAAGTACAACACCATAAATGTCTTTGTGGAAAGGCTGTTTGAAAGTGTGCACCACGCTACTCGTTGGATATCAGGGAGGCTGTTATGGCTTTACAATGATCTTAATAGCACTTTTATCTGGTTAACTAAAAGAAAACTTCACATTTACATATTCCACTACAAATAACTATAGTATCTTTGTCACAAATCACTATTTTTAAACAATCTAGCCACAATGTTCAGCATGAGAATAGCAAGACAACAAGCCTCTTCATTTGCCCAGAAACACAAATACATACTGATCCACTGAAGGGAACTCCACATCTCTGTTTTTTACTTAACACTGCATCACTCTTTGTTCCCTCCATCAACCATTCTACATTCTTTCACAGCAGCTCACCCTGCAGCTCGTCTTTATCTTATTTCATCTGTCTCCTCCCTTCTTACACTGTTCTCTCATCCTTTTTCTCCCACTGGCCATCCCACGCCCTCCAGTTCAGCCTGTCGGCTTAAATAAAAAAGACAAAAAGGAGGGAAAATAGACAGAAGGAATTAAGAAGAGATAGAAAATGAGGGATGTGAGAATGAAGGCAGCATCACTCCTCCACTGGCTTTCCCTCCACCTCCCACCATGTCAAGCAAATAGTTTCCAGAGGCCCCTGTTCCACATTAGCTTAGCTTGCTATTCAGCTGAGCCATCGACTTAATGCAATCCCCTAAATGCCTGCTGTAGGTCTCACTGGCAGTGACATATTTGTTTTGTAGCCCTCTGCAATCTGATGTCTGCCACTGTACTAAAGATTTGATTAATGCCTCTGCTTTTGAGTGCTGTAATTGGCTGTGACTGCAATCACAAAGTCCTCCCTGCCTGCCATTGGTTGGCAAGGTGCTGGGAAACTAATGAGCCAAAAGTTTCATTAACTGTACTCATTTAAAGGCAACATTTAACAGCCAACAACCAGTCAATCAATTACCATTTGTTGCACATATAATTGACTGTTTTGAAGCGAGTCAATCCAAGCAACAGTAACTAGGCAAGCCCTGGACTGGTCCACATGCTGAAACGTGCATTAAGAGTTCAGAGGGTGGTGTCTTATATAACCTTTCCAAAACCAAAAAACGAGAACAAAAGACATTGGATTAAACAGATGTAATGTTAGCTGCAACTATAAGTATGTCCAACTAACCAGACTTTCTAGGGAATTGTGACATGATTAATCAGATGTGTTCCTGTTGCCAAAAAAAAAGTATTTTTTGTACAATGAATTTAAGATATTGGTTTGAAAAATATTACTGACACGTTTAAAAATCCATTCTGGTTTATGAAGGCCTTTAGTTTCAATCTTCTGGCATGGTGTTATGTGCTACCGACCCAGGCTTCAGACAGCGACCATTTATTGTGGGTGTGCAAGTTAAAGTTTCACATTATCGCACTGATGCGAGTGCATGATGATTATTTAGTTGATGCTCCTGACACTTGGTGCTCTACGCGCAGTGTGTTTACATCATGAAGCCTAATGTTATTGTACAATTCTCTGGTTTATCAGTGAAGTGTATGGAAAAAGGACTAAACTGCAGACTGAAGTCTATACTAACAGCAACAAAGATCCCCTTTACACATTGTATTAAAATGCACATTGTATCCAGAGTGTATCTAGATATGATTTAACCTGATAACATTTAATCCTGGCATTAATTGGCATGTGTCTCCAGTATCCATGAGTGTCTTAAATATCCATTACCTTTCTTGCTGCTATCTTGGTCGTAGCTTAGCTCGCTAACTGGCTAATAGCTGCTACCTCGCTGGTTTTATCACTGTAAACTGCGCTGTGCACCAAAGGGTGTTTATTTAACTTTCAATTTCAATTATCTTTTTTCCTCTTCATGCTGTCAGTCACTAGTAGACTTGGACAGATGATGCAGACAACACATTACAGCATCTGCCCCATGGTTGAATCCTGGAGGTTGGAGGAGGAGGAGAGGGAAGGTGAAGTCGGAAAAACTGACTTTAATGAGATTTGACCTCCTCGCCCCTGACCAGACCTCACTGGTTCACATATGGTTGAAAGCAATGAACAAGAGGTCAAGAAGGGAATGACTGACCCATATTACAGACAACGAGAAAGACAAAGAAGAAGCAAGAAAGGGAAACTAAATAGCTGAAAATGACAACATGACGTTTGGTTCAACATTATTCCATTTGTCCTCATTTTAAAGGTGTTTAAGCATTATTTCTCCACATAATGGTCCACATACAGTATTTCCTTGGGAGCATTTTAAAAATACTCCCCTCATGCACACATGTTGAAGAACAAAGACAGATCACATGCAGCACAATTTATGAGGCTCTATCTTAAGACCCTGAGGCTGTAACAGGATTTATGTACAATTACAGTATGTACTTTGTTCTTTGGTCTCTTGAGATGCTGCTTGTTTATTTTTATTTATAGGGAAATATACTTTAGTTTTACAGCTTTTTCTAACTTCTGGCTTTTGGGGTTTTTGCCATATACATGTGACACTTACCCAAACACATACAGTACAATGCCTTCCACTGTTTGCAGCATTGCTAATGTGAGTCACATTCACTCTCCTCCCTGCTGCTGCTGCTGCCTATAGAGTTGTTGTATTAAAGGTTACATATGACCTGGGTGACACTAATGATTTATATCCTGTGTTTGCTGTAAACACAATGAGTGAGAGCCATCATACTGCACGCACACACACACACACACACACACACACACAGGCTCTGTCATATTTTACACCATTAAAACACCAGCTGTTACAGCACTGTCTGCATTCATTACACACAATAGGACCATTCAGACTGTGTGCATATAGTACACACACACACACACACACACACACACACACACACACACACACACGAGTAGTGTAAGTAGTGTAAGTAAGTAGTAAGTAATTGGACAAACATCACTCACTCTGTGTTTGTATAGAGTTGCAGCAAATGAGCCATACTAGTTATATTTATATATGGTCTTACAAATATTTCCAGGGTGTTATTTTCTCTACAGTACTTGGAAACACAAGAATTATATAGTAATGAAAAACCCACAGATGATTATCACCAATTTTTGTGCAGTTGCTTTCAGCTCTACAGAACATTTTAACATCTTTCAGCTTGTTGTTTTGTTTTTTGTCCCACTCTCAACTTTACTGTCTTGCTGCTCTCATGAATGTCAGTTTTAGAGAAAACAGGCAGCTGTTTTCTTTACCAAACAGCAGACAAACACAGATAGAGACTAGCTGGTGAAAATAGAGGAGCATTTAACAGCTACAGAGACAGATATTTCCCTTTGAGTTGGTAGGAGTTGGTAGAGACCAAAAACAGAGCTAACAAAGTGAATATTGGACTGATATTCATCAGGTGGGAACATGAAGCTGAACTAATGCTAATGTTGTAATGGATTAGCTGGATGGTTAAATAAATAACTACTGACAAGTTCCTATATGACCAATACCGATTCAAAACACACTAGTGAGTGTGCAGCCGAGAAAGAGAGAAAGTGAACGTGTGTGATGTGTGACAGTGAAGCTACGGTGACTGGAGCAGACAGTATAAAGTTGAATATAGCAGTACACCATGTGGACAGTTTAAGCTTAGCCTGGTTCCAGACCATAGACCCCGCCCACCCAACTGAGTAGGCTTGCATCTCTGGTCTGGCATACTTCAATGAATTTGCGATTTATCTCGTCCAAACGATGGACGGACCAATGAACGCCGGGGGTCTAGCGATTAGCCAATCAGCGCCACGCTGATGTCAAGCTGTACACCGGTGGGTAACTGGTGAGGATAGCAACAATGGCGACCGCTACAGATCCTACAGACCACATTAACGACGCTATCGAGGTATTTTGCCACTACTCACGTTAATGGAGGACCAAGTTAAGGAAGCTGCTAAACTGGATTTAACGGCGATGCAGCTGGGCGTGCACGACGACGGAGACATTTTAAACGGGCAATGCTCGCTTGTTTTCGGCACCCCCGAGGCATGGATACTAATGACGTCAGATTCTGGGTGAGTCATTGATCTCTACTGATTGGTTAGGGAAAAATCAAATTCCCTACCCCTTGTAAATCGCCTTCAATGGAAGCCATGTCAGACTGAAGGTTCTGGGAGCTTCAGTCTGACACTCAGGCTAGTTTAAGCTGTTTGTCAGTAAAAAATTGCTACAACTCTTCAAGACTCAAGCCAAGTTCCTGTGTCTTTTCAGACATCTGCTGATTAAAGTGATGTGGGTTAGGCCTGAAATTAGTGAGTGAAGTTCGTTTCTCACTGGACCTGATCAGACTCACTTAAAGTGGACTGTTAAGGTGGACCTAGTCTGAGTGGGCGGAAGTTCGCTGCATAGATCAGCCTCTCATTGGGGGGAACAAGCCACCTGCTGAAGTCCCGCCCTACCACCTCCAGTTGTGTAGTAGTTTTCAACCGTTTTCAACACGTCCTTTACTAATTTTTGCGGTGTTTGATCTTGTGGGGATGTAGCCATTTTTCTGCCATGGTTCGCGTCCTGTAGACAATATATTTGTGGGCGTGTTACACCAAAACCTGTTTCCCCCCGGCAATATTTTTGCAAGCGCACCGTTGCTGTGGCCAAGAATGATTGTGATTGGTTGAAAGAAATACAAGCAGCCGGGGTGTTTTTTCTCCAATCTTAAAGTGAGAGTCGGCCCAGCCAGACCTTTCTTTTCTTGAGAAAGGTCTGGTGAGCGAGACTAAGGTGGACCAGATTCTCATTGTAGTGACAATCTTAGCCGCTCCTGATCAGATAGTGAAGAAATGTCTGGCTGCTGTGTTTCTACTGAGTTAGGAGACATTATTCCTCCCATCTCAAAATTAATTTTGCTGTTATTGGTACTGTAAGTGTTAGTGTTAGTTAAATAAGTGTTAAATTATTGAAGCTGGGTTAGGTTTTATTTATGTGAAGTAGTTATGTGAATTTGTTAATAGTGTTTTGTATTTATTCATATTTATTTTACCTTAAACTGTTAAAAAATAATATATTATTCAATTTCAAGTAAAAATTTTCTGTCCAAAAAACTGTTCTTTAATCTAGCTGACCTGGACTTTATTTTTTAGTATCAAGTATCAACTCAGGCACTGTTTAGGCACTGGCATCATTTTTAAAGTATCATGTTAGGATTGGTATTAGAAAAAACCCAAATGCTACCCAGACCTGGTAATAATGCATCATTGTTATGTTTACAGCATGTTACAGCTAGCTTAACTATATCCGAGCACACCTTTGTGCCTACACATTATTTATTGTTCATTACCTATTCTGTTTGTTCTATAAATTTAAGAGGAAATTCCAGCTTCACACAACCTGTTTTTGGCCAAGCAGCAACCTCCATGGCTGAAAATTTAAGCTAACATGGATGTGCCAGAAAAGGGAGTTCCTTGAACAGCCACTTGAGGCTGGCTCCAGAAGCCACTTAATCCACATGTTAAAATGCCCAACTTTACATCAGAAATAAGCATGTTTACAGCCTGGTACAAAAAATAGTTTTGGTCTCTTCTTCTTCTTTGGTCTCTCTTCATTCATGACAGTTCAGCTGGGAATGGATTGTTATGAAACTCACCCGTTTACATTTTATTAAGGCCTAAAGTTGCGCATAATTAAGGGCATGGCCGCTTTGAGTGACAGGCTGTCTGCGAGGCCTTACCACAGTCTGAGAGTCAGATTCACCCCTTACTCCTTCACATTGCCAGCCTCTTGTCTAAATATGGTTAGATCTGGCTCCAAAAAACAAGATGGCAACGGCCAAAATGCAAAACTCAAGGCTTCAGATGGCAGTCCACAAATCAACATCAACAAATCAATCATCCATTCTTTTGTACAGTCTAAGGTTTTGGCCATCATTCCTAAACAAAGTTAGCCAGACTTATTAAGACAAGAAAGCAAATGAAGATGAAATGTAAAATTATTACCAAACTGTAAACACACCTACTTCTGCCATCATTACTATTGTTATATGATGCTGCAGTAATGCTCCAGAATTAGTTTGGTGAGTGCAATAATTAAATACCATAGAAAGTATGGAAAAAGACCTAAGTTGTAATAAACTGGAATTTTTTAAGTTTTGTATCTTATAGCTAGGTAAAAAAAAACTATCACATATGACATGTTAATGTGAAAAAATAATACATTTTGAGTTTTTCAAATGTATTAAAGCCCCTGACGCAGCAGACCGACAGTTGGCCATCAGTCAAAGTTGGTAAGCATTTGCCGTCCCCATTGGTGTCTGGCACTGTTGGCCCTGTCGGCACTGGTCTGCTTTTTTTTCCGCAACTGTGGAGCCTGTCAGTGAAAGAAATCACCCTGTTTGGCAGTTCAGCTCAGGGTACAAGAAGAAAAACGGAAGAGAGGAAAGTAAACAAAGAGCTAAAGTCAAGAGGGAGTGAGACCAAAACAAACTTCTTTAGCCATGAGTTCTTCAGCAGAAACGTTTTGTGATGGTTTGTATTATTGCTTACTCGTGCACAGTAAATATGCTTTGTTCTTTTTGGATTATGTTGTGAATGTGCTAACTGTCTAACTAACATCAAGACAGTCTTCCAGTTTCCCTTTTTGAGTGACAAACACAGACTACCGCCATCTGCTGATGTGGGGAGTTATTTCCTCTCACGCAGGTGCAGAACGCATGTGCTGGTTGGCTGTTGGCTGTGGTCTTGGCAGTGTGTTGTGGCTGAGACACAGAAACATTGGGTGACTCAGCAGGGGGGGACCTTTGTTGCCGCTAGTTCTCCGAAGTCAAATATGTCTTGATAGTGCAGCTAAGGAGACATGGAACAATATCAAACAGGGACATTATAGGTGTTTACATGATCACTTGTGGTATATATATAATATTTAGTTACTGGATGTAAAAAAAATTATATGACTTTTTACAGAAGTCAAAAACAAATACTGTGGAGTGAATTATGGGTGCTATTTAAAATAAACTATTGCATACATTTTAAGAACAGCCCTCAAAAACCCTCTAAAAGTTTTTTTTCCTCCCCGTTTTGGACGGTTGGACGAGCATATATCCTCATAGGAAAATAGAAAAGGCTCACAATATTCTATGCCTGTAGTCAGTGTGGTTAAATTTGCCCACGTCCCACATGATTCAGTATTTCTCCCACAGTTTCGTTCTTGGCAGGGTTGAAAAGCCTGCACCAGCAGTAAATGTCTCCATTAATATCCGTGACACTGAAATAATTTAAGGTGGATTAGCAGCTCTTAGAGGCTTGACAGGGCAGGTATGTTTTGTGCTACAAAAGAAGCTGTTGAGTGAATCACATCCTTAATTGTTTCTAAAAAGGTCTGACCTGAATAATCACTGAAATAACAATAAAAAGAACATCTAGTGAAAACACAAGGGCAGCCACTCCCCGACCTGCCCAGCAGCCGTGGTCAGCGCGTGGCCCGCTGTCAAAACACGCCATGCATGTCAGCACAGAGGTCAGGGCTGGGCGAAGAGGAACTGGCACTCCTCACCCTCTCTGGGCAGGGGAGGAAAGTGGGAGGTTTGTGACTGACGGAGCCCACAGAGAGAGTGTGCTGAACAGTCACGGAGCGGCCGGCCTTGGCCGCAGAGAGAGACGGAGGGGAAGAACAACCACCGCCAGTTACGTATTCCTGGATCGTGAGCGGAAAATCTAAAGGTCACAGGAATATTTGGTCCTTATTTTCCCTTCACCACACACTCTTCTGTTACATGTCAACAGCAACAGAGTGAACAAAGCAGGGGTGGAGGAAGTATTGAGATCCTTTACTGAAGTAAAAGTATTAACACCACATTAACAATAATGTTATTTCAAGTGAAAGTCCTGCATTGAAAATGTTACTTAAGTGAAAATACGGAAGTATTATTAGAAAAATTTACTCAAAGTATTAAAAGTAGTCAATGTAGAAACATTTCCCATGACTGTTTTCTGTATGTTTGTGACTGTACTATTTGATATCATTAGATTATTATTACTGCTCATGCCTTAATGGAAATCCAGGATTTTGCTCTTGTAGTTGGTTGAGGTGGAGCTAATCTGGAAGTGCACTGCTCAAAAAAATTAAGGGAACCCTTAATCATCACAGTTTAACACCAAGTCATTTAAACCTCAGGGATATCAATCTGTCCATTTAGGAAGCACAAGTGATTGTGAATCAGTTTTACCTGCTTTGGTGCAAATCAAAGTGGAGAGGTGCAATGGAGAGGCAAAAGCAAGACAACCCCCAAAAACGGAATGGTTTTACATGTGGTGGCCACAGACAGTTGCTCTCTTCTTATCCTTACTGACTGATCCTTCTGTTCTGCTGGTGGTTCAGAGGTAGAGTGGGTTGTCCACCAATCAGAAGATCAGAGGTTCGATCCCTGGCTCCTCCAGTCTGCATGTCAAAGTATCCTTGAGCAAGATACTGAACCCCAAATTGCTCATACTGTGTGAGTATGTTAAAAACTGAGTAGCAGGTGGCACCTTGTATGGTAGTCTCGGCCACCAGTGTGTGAATGTGTGTGTGAATAGGTGAATGTGACTCGTAATGTAAAAAGTGCTTTGAGTGCTCGGGTGATTAGAAAGGCGCTATACAAAATGCAGGTCCAATCAGGTTGCACAGGTAGTCCAGCTCCTCCAGAATGGTATATCCATATGTGTGGTTGCAAGAAGGTATCTGCTCCTTTGTGCGAGGAGGAACAGAAGGAACACTGCCAGAGCCCTACAAAATGACCTCCAGCAGGCTACTGGTGTGTATGTTTCTGACCAAAGTGTCAGAAACAGACTCCATATGGGTGGCATGAGGTCCCGACGTCCTCCAGTGAGACCTGTGCTCGCAGCAGTGTGCAGTAGCACCAGCACTAGCACCAGCAGCATGCAGCTAGATTGGCATTCACCAGAGAACACCAGACTTGGCAGATCCGCCATTAGCACTCTGTTCTCTTCACATATGAGAGCAGGTTCACACTGAGCATGTGTGACAGGGATTATGCTGCTTGTATCATTCAGTATGACTGGTTTAGAGGTGGGTCAGTGATGGTCTGGGGAGGCATATCCTTGGAGGGTCGCACGGACCTCCATGTCATCGCCAACAGTACCATGACTGCTGTTAGGTGCCATGAAGAAATCCTCAGAGCGACTGTCAGACCTTATACTGGTGCAATGGGCCCTGGGTTGCTCCAGGTGCAGGACAATGCCCGGCCTCATGTGGAGTATGTAGGCAGTTCCTGGATGACGAAGGCATTGATACTGTTGACTGGCTTTCTCATTCCCCTGACCTGAATACAATCAAAAAGCTATGGGATGTTATGTATTGGTGCATCCAATGCAGCCAAGTACCGCCACAGACTGTCACAGGAGCTCACTGATGCCCTGATCCAGGTCTGGGAGAAGATCCCCCTGAATACCATCCGCCAACCCATCAGGAGCATGCACAGTTTCTTTTATAATGATTAAACATGTTACAACATACCATTATCTGTCAGTAACTGCAATATGATTTTATCATGCAGTCCCAACTTCAGCCAGCAGCTAAACCTCAGCGTTGGGCTGGGAGGGCTGGTATCCAGTGGCAGCGCCATGTCTTACCTGTAGTTAGGCAGCAACAGAAAGTCTGCTTATCCTGCAAGGAGTTGAGGCTCTGTGGTCCTCTTCCTACATTTACCTCAGTAAATGTAATTTCAACCACTGCCCTTACGCTTTAGTACTATTCTCAAGTAGTTCAGGTCAGATCAGGTAAACTTTATTATTCCACAAGGGAAAATTCATATGGATTTACTCGAGTAGATGTACTCAGATACTTTTCAGTACTGCCCTAAAGAAAAAAGACCCCCAGATGGTCAAGATGAAAAAAAAGAGACAGACCTATTTAAAATAAGCTGTAGGAGGTGTGTGTTTTCTGTTCACATGTGGATTTCTGTGTGTGTGTGTGTGTGTGTGTGTGTGTGTGTGTGTGTGTGTGTGCGTGCGTGCGCTGAAAGTGATTTATGGGGCCTGTCTTCCTCTGCCAGCAGTTTGTCTCTTCTAGCATGGAGGATGAATGGCCCACTGTCAGCCCAGCCTCAACCTCTCCTACTGGTCTCTCTCAAATTACCTTTTTTCTTCTCTGCCCTCCCCTCGCTTTACTATCTTATCTCCACACATGCTCTTCCTCTGCATGCACCTTGTCATCCTCACTTCCTTCTACCTTCATCCTCTCCTCACTTAGTTGATTCGATCCTTTATTTCCTGACCCCGCCTCTCCCATCTGACACATCTTCTCTGTGGATCTGAGACTTGCTTCGACCAAATCCTGGACCTCTAATCTGATCTCTGATTTTGATGACACTTCATTCAAATATAATGCTTTCATTTCAGCAACTCTGTGTTCATATCTGCTTTCCATATTCTGTCTGATGTTTCACCGGCTACATGTTGAGTTCACTTTAAGCTCACAGAGCTGAGAGCAAAGTGACATCTGACTCATATAAAAGGATTCTTCTTCATATAAATGGTGGAATGAATCTAGCTACATATACTCAAGCACTGTACCTCAGTACAAATTTTGGGTACCTATACTTTTCTTGTCATGCCACTTTCTGTTTCTACTCCACTACATTTAAGAGGGAAATATTTTACTTCGTATCCCAATTATTGACAGCTTTAGTAACTAGTTATTTTACAAAAAGTTCACTCAGTAAAGGACAGATATCTGCCAGGCACCCTCTGAGCTAACTGTGGCCACTCAAGACAAGACAAATGTTTTCCTGCTAACAGGCACTGTATGTGAAATATAGATAGCCTATAATGTAATAATATGATTGAATGTATTTTTAATAACTATAACAGCCAAAAATCTATCATCCATGTTGTTCATAATTGGACTTTGAACCGTATTGACTTTGTCTGTAGACTACAGCATGACAAAGTTAAAACAGAAGGAACTATTTAACTACATACCCCTCACTTACTAACGGTAGAGGCATAAATATAAAGGAAAATGACCAAATTAACAAAATCTGCAGGTCCCAAAATTGGGCAGGCAAAACATTGTGGTTCTGAAACACTCCAGGTGTGGAATGACACCGTGCAGGGGATCAAACAAAACTGGGTCACACCCAGACTGCAGACAGTTGGGGTCAATGGAACTGTTCCTCCCAGCTTCCTTACAGTCAAGACGGCTGCAAAGATAACAACAAACAGGGATTTATTTTTATCTTTATATATATATTATATTATTATAATATATATTTATATTTATCTTTTCACACAGAAGACATGGAGAGTTTATAAAATGATGGTTTGTTAAAAGTAAACTACTCACCAGCTTATACAAGTACAACTCGACAGAGAATTCATTTAGGTCTTTTTTTTTTTTTTATTAACAAAAACATCTTATGGTTCCAGTCTCTCAAAGATTAAATCTTGCTGCTATACCTTTTGAATTTTTTTTTTTTATTTACTTCTAATAGTTTTCAATTTGGACTGTTGTCCGGACAAAAAAACATCGTAAAAGTGTTACTTCTGGCTCTGGGTAATTGTGATGGTATTTCTCACTTTTTTCAGAATTTTTACAAACTAAACAATAGTCGATTGATGGAGAAAATAATGAGCAGATTAATCTGGAATTTAAATAATGACTAGTTGATAATTCAAAATTAGCTCAACCTCAACCACAACAATAAAATCCTGTTTTTACATTCATGCATTAATGATAATAATGATAATCAAATTATTAATGTAGAATCATATTTATTAGGAAAGCTGTAAGAGGCTCATGCTTGCCTATGTTGTTTCTTGTGAGCCATTGTTTCCTTGAATCTCTACAACAAAGGTAGCAAGTGCAAAGTTAGCACGACCCACAGAACCACAATATCCACATTTATGGGAAATACGCCAGATTGAAATATACCGTAATTATGCTTTGACACTTCAAAAGGCAAAATGTTGAAGTTCAGGCAGTATGAAATGGCTGCAAATGGCCAAGAAGCCTTGGAATTCTTATTCCTAATTCTCAGTAGATAACCACAGTGTCTTTAACAGCATCAGCACACTGTACATCTTCTAGCAGCTGTGATATGCCAAAAGGCTGAAGAATAATGTCTCCCAATGTCATTAATTGTGCTGTCATTATCATAATTTAACATCCTGCTCACCCCTCTCCATCTTTATCACTGCCTTTTGCTGTTTGGTCATTAATCAGACTGAGAGAAGAGGGAGGGAGAGAGGCGGGCAGACAAATGAAATAAAAAAAAATGACCTCTCTATCAATCCCATTTCCAACACATTAGAAAGGAAGCACTTTTTCTTCCACTCCCTTTAGCGCTCAGCCTTCCTGTGCTAATGGTAGATATACAGTGACATGGTAATGATCTGGCCAAGGCTGCAGAGCACAGGCTGTATTGATCAACGGCTGATTTATTGCAGGTTACAGCTGATTATTGGGCCATTAATCAGTCTAGGATTACCCTATCAATAAAACTGCTTACGTTTGTTTGTAAAGTGCTTGCCAGGGCACACAGAAGGGCAGTGCATGTCCAAACCAAAGTGATGCACAGCTACTATTTTAACTCAAAGATTAGCTAGTTAAAGAGAGATATTGCCTACCATATTCTCTGAATGAATGTTTATACTGGCTGGGGAAGGTCTGCTGAGAAAATAACGAGAATCACTCAACTGCATCTTTCTGCCATTTATAAAGATATAAAAATGTTCAAATTTTTAATTGTTTTTGAAACTAGGGTATCATGGTGACTCTGTTGGATGGGGTGTGGAATACTCATACCTAATTGTCTAAATAGGTGGAAGGGCAGTGGAAAAAAGCTGTGAACATGTTACCACCTTTTAAGTTGATCTGTGAACTTGCTGTTCACAGATCAACTTGGCAGTTGCTTATTTACACATCCACCACTTATGGATCAAAAGTATCATTCATTTGGAGCCTTGTTTGTGTCCACCTCATGAATGTAAGTCCAATATTTAGTCTATTTTAGCTTTGTTTTGGGTCTCTACCAACTTCTGAGGGAAATATCTGGCTCTTAAGCTGCAAAATGCTAAATCTCTATTAACAGGTATCGGCATATATATGCAGAATCTGTAGGCAACGGGAAAACATTTTGATAGTAAAAGCATTCTTGTTTCCATTTATAGTCCGAGTAATATTACACAATCACATCTGAGTGGCAGGTTAACAGTCCGTGTGGGAAGACAAAACGCATTGGCCAAAATGCAATCTCTAGATACCTTTAAGGGTATCAAATAAGATATCCCAATACTGCGTAGTATCAACGTAGGTCTCACCCCAAAGTCACTGAAATCAAGTACTTGGGCAGTGACTTGCAGCGTCAGAAACCAACGGAAAAAAAGCATCCTTTAACATCGGCATGATATGCGGCCGACAGCATCAGGGAAATGCAGCGGGACAAGGACGAAAGTTAAGGCAGCGAAAGTCCGAGTGGGACAGGCGGGAGGGGTGGTGGATGGGCCCAGCAAACATAACCACATGCTTTTGTTGCCTAAACCTAACCATGTTTGTTTGTTGTTAAAGGAAAAAAACATCAATTTGCGGTGTTGTACTGACGTAGTGCATTTATTTTGAAAGATACTGTCTGTAAATGTTACATTTCCTGTGAAAACAGAAGTGTTTCTTGAAAAAAGACAGTGCATGTAAAAGGCAGAACTTGACACGGTGTCCCAGAATGTCAACAACCACTACTTCTATTTGACGTAGTATGTGGACACAGAAAGTCAATGACCAAATGTCAATATGTGACGAGGTGAGGTGAGAATGTGTTGCTCCAATCTAACGATATCTGCATTCCATCCTTTTTGTAGCTTGATCTAGAAAAAAAAAAGACTATTTGTATAGATTTGCTCACTAGTCATCACACGTTCTTCAATTTAATGCAACATGTGTTTGGCCCCCTTCCACAACAGCAACAAGACATACAGTCTGTGGTATGATGAAGTCACATGCTGTGTGTTTGATGAAGTTGGCAGTTCAATGTGTCAAAATGCGTTGAAAAGTGTGGCTATACTACACGCCTGTGACATCAGGTGGCTTTTTATGCAACTGAATGCTTCCATTCCTATGATGGGTATCAAATGAGGTAGGAAAAAAGGCTATTAAATTAAGCGCTCTATTGGTATTAGTGTCACTTTAAGGGTACTGGTATCGTAAATGTTAAAACGATGCCCAGCCCTACTCAGACCCCACTGACTATTGTCTGACGATGATTTAGCTTTCTATTCGCTTTTTTAGAAAAAATACCTGCATATGACTAATTCTGTTTAGAGATTAGCCAAAATGAGCCAAAATGTGTACTAAAGAGGAAGTCTCTCCCTGAATATCCGCTAGCTGCATCTCGTAAAACCGTTGCCCCAAGAGGCTTATTGTCATGAGACTGAAAGTAGATTAGTTCCAAAATTGCCAAATGCTCCACTACAATACTCCACACTACTCCAGATACTCTCTCACTGTGCCTGTCTGCTGTTTGCTATTGAGTAGGTAGTGTGCAGCGGCTTTTTACAGCTTTTTTGGTAACAACAGCTGCCAACTGTGGCCAAAAACCGAACCAAAACAATAAAATTGCAGCCTAAACAATCACTGTAAAGCTCCTTCCCAGTATCCTTGGAATTAAGTCCAGTGTGTACACCCTGCCATCCACCCAAAACTCCGCCTTAAGAGGTTTCACTGAGCTCAATCAATGTTATGTTACTGCTGCCTTTACTTCAGACAGACATGAGTCCAAATTTGCAGAACCACTAGAGACTGCTTGTCAGGAAAAAGTGAACGAAAGTCATTTTAAGTGGTTGAACTGATGATCAACGATGTCATTTTTTCTTGTGAAGACAGTACCATTTGTTTTCAGCCCAATAGAACAGAAAAGGCACATAATATAATAGAAACATATATAAATAATTGATGTCCCTTATGAAGGGTTTAAAGTCCTAACTCATGGCTAATGCATAATAGATCAGTTATAAGCCCTTAATAATAAACATGTGTGATGTCCTGGTTTTTTGGAGTTTGAATTTGGAAATAATGCTGTTGTAAATGCTTATTATGAATTTGTCAATAAATAGGCTTTAGCTGAGAGGGCAGTCAGTCAAAATACAAAAGAACCAAAAATATAGACAGACAAAGTGGACCTCCATAGGAGCTTATTTCTGAGAAAATATATGTGATAGTCAGTGGTGAGAGACAAATCATTTTTTGATCCTACAGTGCCTGTATTACTGTAGCTCTCCAGTGTATTACTGGGATGTAATCACACAAGCAATGGGTCTTGCTCATTCTTTCGCTTCACACATCAGGTACCCAGCTAGCTGGGTAACTTCCGTAGGTGACATATATTGTGCAAGAGGAAGGATTCACACAAGGTTTCATACAAAGCCAAATGGTACTACGACATCAGATCTGAAATTCATGGCACAATTCAAACAGGATAAAAAAAATAATTCATCTCTTGTTATTACATACTTTTTCCAAATTAATGTCTCATGGGATATACTGGAAGGGGAGGGACTTTACATCTCTATATAGAAAAGTACATTGGATTCAGTAAATTACGCATGGTTATTTAACCTCAGATAAAGTGTTTTTTGAAAGAAACAATAAGAACATTGAGAAATAAGGAAGAGCAGCTCTGTATGCTGCACACGCCTCAAGCCAAACCCTTTGTCACGATCAACAAATACAAAAAAGCAAGCGCCATGAATGTAATTCACAACCTTAATCTCCTTCCTTAAATTAGCAGCCGGATAAAAAGATACTGCCGCTGTCGGCCTGCCAACAGCTTTACAACCTGCCATAAAGAAGGAGGGTGGGGGATCCTGTGGCATTGCTTAACCCCCACCAGAACCCACAACCACTACCTGGAACACAACTTTTATAACAGCTAGCAAATTGAGAGTAGTGATTTTCCTATAAAAGCCCTGAAGAACAGGGGAGCCTGGATTCGGAGAGTTTAATGAGAAGGTTTGATGGCTATTCACCGTCAAACAGGCCGACTTCCCTGCCAAACACTGTTCTCTCTTTTTATTTGTGAGTGTGTTCGAGTAACTGATTAAACATCCCAGAACCTCTTGGACACGTTGCCAGCAGTCCCCTCCGTGCCTCCGAGTGCCACGCTCGTAAAACCCTGACTTGACAGTGGTCTCGTAAAGCAGACATAATGCTGTCATAAACATGTCACGACACCTGCCATAAACATTAATGACTGTTTATGAATGAGGATGATTAATTGAAGGCCCCTTTTTTCCTGGGAGGCTGTTCAGCAGGTTTGTGGCTGTTGAAACACAAAGCTGTGTTATGATGTTAACTTTTGGCAGGAAGCTCAAAACAACTCTGTGCTTAGCAGGATGCAGTCCAACTAAAAGTCAAAGCAAAGTCATCAGGTTCACTGAGCACTTATTTTGATTTATTTTCCAATCTGTAATTAATAATAATAAAGCTCATTTTCACTAATCTCACCATCTCTCCTGTCACTAAATATTGAAAAACACTAAACTGAACACGCCAAACATTTCATCATTTTTGAGCAGTCACATGACCAGCTGTTTTGTTGGGTCAAACACCTTTGCATAACAAAGCGGCAGACAGCATGTGTGCTGCTGATGGAAACATGTAACTGCAAAAATCACAGGCTTGGCGCTCAGCATGCTGCAGAGGAACAGATAGCTGTAATCCCATTTTCCCACCAGGCGGTCCAGCATGCCTGTCTGTGGTACTTAGAGATAAACATCACCGTGCACTCTGCGTGACCCAGGACACACCTGCTGAGACAAGCTCTATCATACACACACACACACACACACATAAATGCAGGTGCAAAGACAGCAAAAGACTGCTTTGTGTATGTCAAAGTATGAATTATAGCACATGGCTTGACAGTTTGTATTTAAGTGATGTCAGCAGATCCAATAAGGCTATGTGGAACAGATGTATGTGAGCTTTATATACTTTGTGTGCTGTGCTGTCAGACATCCCTAAGGGGACAGTCTAAGACAAATGTGTTGGTAATTTACAAGTGTGCTTAAATACCCATTATTCTTTCCTCTGCAAGCTCTCTCAGGATCTGCAGAGCTCATTTATCATCAGCTACACATGAGGCATACACGCACATAAACGCAGGAAGAAAAATGAGGGGTAGTGCCAGAGTTGTTGCTGTTGGGATTGCGTCAGTGTGGAAGCTTTAAAGGATCATTACAATTTATAATGATGTTTTTGGTAGTTTTAGCTATCGCTGCTGTCTGTAGTGATAACAATGTACTCACCAAACTAAGATGTAGCGACTTTGCTACAACAAAGTTTGATGGTGCAAGAAACCAGTTGTGGAATGTAACTAAGTACATTTACTGAGGCACTGTACAGTCTATTGTGTAAGATTTAGTGGCATCTAGAGGTGAGGTTGCAGATTGCAACCAACTGAAGCTTCTCCCTCAGGGTTTCCCAGTAATTCATTTATTTGTGGCAGGCCACGACGATTAAAACATCTACTGCCATGTTTAGATTTTCTACTTTTGTAGCTGGTTAATTAGATGCACCACTGGAATATATACCGTTGGGTTATTATTTGCTCCACAGCAGAATGGCAGGAGCAGTGAGTGGGAAACTTAACCTTGGGTGTGCTTGGTCTAAACTTTGCTTCTACTCAAAAACAGCTGCTCCTCTCATCCATCAATTCATCAATTATCCACCCCGCGACTCAAAACTCCACAAACCTTTGCTGAAGATAAAAGAGTTCCGCCTGCGCTGCATTCCCAGACCTGCAAAAGCCTCCATATTTCGAGAGGGGACACAGATTGATACAAGGACTAAGTTGGCAGCCCCACCCATTGTTGTCAGCTACCGCTATACATGGATTGTAAAGCTGTGGGCAACACTGCCCCGTGTGCCAAGTGTGTAGAAGAACTACAGTGGTCGATGCAAAAATGTGCATGGCTCTGTCTAGATCACCTGTTTGGTTTGTCCATTCTGGGTGACTGTAGAAACAAAATGGCAGAATCTGTGGGAGAGGACCCCCCTAATGCATCCCCCTAAATCCAATACACTGGGCCATTAAGTACAATTTTGAGGTACTTTTATTTTTTCTATTTCATTCTACTTTATACTTATTCTGCATTACATTTCAGAGGCAAATATTGCACATTTTACTTTTCAGATTAAGATTTTACATGATATGATAAATTTATGAGATAAAATAAACTGTTAAAGATTGAACCAGTGGTTTCCCATCTTTGTAGGGTGTGACCATAACTTGTTAACTATTCGAGGCCCAAAAATGTAGAGTTATCCAATATTTCACAAAAAGCAAAGATTGTAGTTGGCTAATTATATGCTCGTCTAACTTAGTAGCTTACCACTGTAGCTAGTAAGCTAGTTAGCTGGACACGCTTATGTTTGCTTACACTTAGATGCATAAAGAAAACTGGATACAGCATTGGAGGCGGGGTCCTGTTTGTTCATAAAGGTTAATGAAAGTTGATCAGTGGCGCATGACGCCAAAAAAACATTAACTTTCTGGGCATAAAATTACCTGGATCTTCTGCATCATGGGGCCCATTAAACAAGCACACTGGAGACTTCCGTCGGGGGAGCAGCTAATTTCCAGTTTAGCCTTCTGCTAATTTACATAAAGATCAAATGATTTAATTGTGCCGCTCTTTTACACTTTCAAAATGTTATCAAACCAAATGGATCAAATCCTGATAGAGAAATAAATCATTTCAAAAAGGGTTATGATGCTCACAAAATGTACCCACTAATTTATCTCTTTCATAATGTAAAAAAAAGTATTTTCCGGTCCCATGGAATCACGTGACTGACCCGGATGTAGTAACACAGTTTGGTCACTGTCAAAGTGGCTTGAAAGTCCAGCACGGCTTCAGGGGGCTTGTTGTGCATCATGTGGGGAAATCCAAAGCTTGACAGACCTGCCGTACCTACTTATGGTTGTTAAATTATGATTGGACAATTACAATTCAGAGGAGCGGTTTAACAGTCAATTGCCCTTTAAATGAGACAGCATGGCTTTCACTTTAACTTCCTGGAAACTTTAAAGCGACTCTCGCTGCCTAGCAAACATCCTCTGTTGTACTCAGTGCTGCTGTCATTTGAAGCAAAGTAAGGAAAAATTAAATGTGTGATGGCGTGACAATGTGGCAACATGAAACGCTTGCTGGGCGCATGAATCAGGAGGGATGACGCTGTTTATAGCAAGGTTACAGTAAATCACACGGTGACGGTTTAATCCCAAGGAGAGTCTTACAGGAAGAGGGTGGAATTCAATTTCCTAGCATGCCTGAGCAAAGGTATGCTAATACAATACAGCCTGCACAGAGAGCCAGACGTGGGCTGGGGTTGGTGGTGGTGGAGAGGAGGGGGGTGTTTTCTCTGGGGTCTCACACCTTTCATGCTGCGCAGAGAGATTACATTTCAAAAATGCCACAGACAAGACAGACAGGATAATCAATCACGTGAGCTGTGCGGTGATGTCTGCTGGCTGTGTCTGTTTGCAGGAGTCATAAATCAATGCTGTGTTGTCAGAGAGGTCTAACATGAGCTGGATACAGAAGCAGAGTCTGTACAGTCTGATCCACGCTCTGCTACACCCTCTATGTGGCTCTGAATGGATGCCAGGCCCAAGTGACAAGAGGAGAGATAATGCTAGGTGATCTAGTGTGTGTGTCCTTGTAGCTGGCCACAGTGGCAGACAGCTACCTCATTAATGTAACGCAGTGGCTCATAGGTGACCTCATTATTCTCCTCCCCCAATCTCACTGATAACAAACTGCATTCGCCCTCTATTCAAGTGTGTGTGTGTGTGTTTCACAGTCACTTTCACAGTCATGAATCAGCGCTGCTAACCGACGTCACACTGTTTTGATAGCAGCTCTCCTGTTTAGCTCAGTAATTATAGTGCTCCAGCTCGTGTTGCTCTGGTAAATCTCTCATAAAAATTCCAGCAAATGAGCGTCACAGCTCCGAGAAAACACAAGTAAACAAAGAAGTAACAGGGAGTAAGATGCTGTGAAACAACATGAGGATTATTATATTAATTTCTCTCAGCTGTTCCTGCCGTAAAAACAAAAATGTGGCCTTTTCTTACTTAGCACTGTAGACTCTATATAATGATGGACGGCATGACAGCTCCCCAAAAGTAAAGCCAGAATATCTCGATTGCCCCCTGGTAACTGGCTGCAGTATAGGTAATAAACCCTGCCCCCTCCATGCTAGCAGACAGAACAAACAAAAAAATCGAAGTACATGTCAAATAAATGTTTCCCAAAGATGCTTACTGCCATTTTACGTCATTCTTATCACACTGATGTATGTGTTCAGCTGGTTATCTTTCTCGTAAGTTTTGGGCAGGACCTTGATGCTGCAGCTCCACTTCTGGATGGCTACTGTGCAGACTCTGACTCCAAATGTCGTCACCCATGCAAGGCGGTGGCAGGTGTATCCAGGATATTGTGGCTTAATTTTTGGTGGGAGAAAGTAGACACGCCTCTCCCATCTTTATATACAGTCATTGCTAGTGATAGTATTGTCTAGCATGCAGGTCATTTTTTGGTATTGTAACTGAGTACTTAAGTACAGTTTTAGGGTACTTGTACTTAAGGGTGGGCAATATATCGAATATACTCGGTGTATTGGTAAAATGTATAAAATGACTATATCAGGAACATCAAGTATAAATTGCCACTCATTGTTTTAAGCCACCGGCATGAGACTCGCTTTGGCTCTCTCACCCTCATAGACACACACATATACATCACACACACTCCTCCTCACTTTCCTCTGAGCAAAAGCAGGCGAGGTGTGTTTCTCAGCTGCAGGGCTCCAGACCTTAACTATTTAGTCGCATTTTGTGACCATGGAGCACCACTCCGACTTGCAAATATTAATATATGGACTGGAGAGCTGTTAGTTTGTTTCCAGCTTACAGTGAGTAAATCCTCATGTTTAACAGTGCCACAGTAACAGTTTAACTTAAAGAGATTAACGATAGCATGAGCAGAGGAAGCCTGTGTCTTGTACCTGTAGGGCTCCAGACCACAACTGTTAAGTCAAATTTTGCAACCACAGAGCACCAGTGCAACTTGCAAATACTACTAATGTATGAACTGGAGAGCTGTTAGTGTGTTTCCAGCTCACGGTGAATAAATCCTCATGTTTAAAGGCAAAGTGATAACAATTTAACTTTGTGATAACTGCTAACATCTGACTCTTTACCAGAAGCTTCAAGTTCACAGCAAAAACATCAACACTACAGGCGCAAGACAAGCCAAGTGCTTCAAAACAAGAGCACCAGTGGTTCCACTTTGATTTATTTAATTATAATAATACTTCATTCAACTTTATTATAACAGTACTTACTTTAACTTTGTTATAACAGTCATTTGGCTTCATAGTGACAATAGCTACTTTTTTAAACTTTATTATAACTGTATTTCATGTAATAATTTTGTAATTAGTAGTCTACTGTACTTTAGAGGAGATTTCAAATATCCTGATAAGTATCATGTATTACAATATAGCCTAAAAAAAAATCATTATTATTTTTTAGCCATATCCCCCAGCCCTACTTGTACTTTGAGTATTACCATTTTATGCTATTATATACCCCAACTCTACACTATAGTTCAGAGGGACATATTGTACCTTTTTTTTACTTCATTTATTTGATACATTTAGTTACCAGTTACTTTGCAGAGTTAGATTAGGCCCATTGCCTAGGATTTAGGGGCCTCTATTAGCAGATATGGAATATAATATTCATAACTATGTTTTCATTAGTTTATAATTACGTTAACATAAGAATTGTCAAGTTTTTGCTACTTTAGAATGGACTGTTTATGTCTAAATATGGAGTGGGTCCTCTTCCTCGGAGTCCATTATGTTGTTTCTGCAGCAGCCCACAACGGACAAACCAAACACTGGTTCTGTATAAGGCTATTCATCCACCATAGTTCTCCTGCTTGCTTGACACACAGGAGAAGTTGAGGTGAATGCAATCTGCAACCTCATCACTAGATGCCACTAAATTTTACACACTGGACCTTTAAAGCAAAATATTATCAACAAAAAATAGAATGTGATGTGACACAGCAGTATGTGAATTAGTTAGAATCTGTCACACCTTTACCAGCTGCAACATTAACGGAATAAACAAATTACATAATGAGTCCTTTTTGGTACTTTAAGTACATTTTGGTGCTTTTGTAAAACTTTGAAAGCAGGATGTATTCTTGTAAATGTTACATTGTGTTATTGCTACTTTTATGTAAGGAAATAATTTGCATACCACCATTGCCTCTTGCAGTAGGTGAGGAAAAGAACAGTGTTTTTTGTGACCTGGCCCTTTAAGAGAACATGGAGTGAAACAGCCACGTGTTTTTTAATGTGAGACATTCAAGTGCTCCCTGGGTAAGTGCATGTTTGGGCTGTCAGGGTTGTGATGTGGACAGCTGAGAGCTGTTGTAAGGGGATCTGCTGCTGATGACGGTGATGATAGTGTGGCTTATTGGCCTGTAACTCTGCTGTCTGCTGTAATAGCAGCGCTGACAGATACAGACCACCCACTCTCCTCTGGCCAGAACACATTCATCATACTCTGACTGGAAACTTCTTTTTTGTTTCCACCCCAACATCTCAGCCTGAGGCAAGACAAATATATATTCAGAACATGCAATCCACACGTTCCACTTTTTGAGGTGAAGGGATGTTATAGATTTGCAGGATGGCCAGAATAATAAAGTATCGTGATTTCAAGTATCTGGTTCATATTGAGGAGTAGACCGCAGCACAGCAGGCCGGAGTCGTGGTATGAAATGTGGGCAAGAGAAAGGAGGTGCCGTATTTCCTTTCTTCCCCCTCTCTGAACTTTTTTTTTTTATAATAAAAAGTCCAACTGAAATTAAATTGCATGCTGCAGCAAACATATCTGCTCTGTAAATCACTTGTCCTGAGTTCTCCTTTCAGAAACCAAAAGGAGAAAATTTATATATTTTGATTTCATGATGGTGGCCTCTTCTTTTGGACCAACAGAATATCATTAGTTATTCATCTACATAGATGGAGAACTTGTTTCCATACAGCCAGACAAATTATTTGATCTAAAACTACACTGGTGTAACGTGAGGGTTTGATATGTGCTGGCTGGATCACTTCAAATATGAAGACGCAGCAGGATGGAGATGGATAACTTTCACTATGCTACACAACAACACTTTCTTTCTCCATACTCACATGTGACTAAACTAACTAATCATAAGCTGGAGAGAACTTTGACTGAAAGACTGTTTACACCCGATATTAACATACACCCCAGGGGATCAGATCACAAGTAGACAGGTCTATGTACAAGTGTAAACGCACCAAATGCAAGCGCAATGCATGCTAGTACCTCTTTTCGACAGTCATGGGCTGGCTTGACTTCACTTTGCTTGATTTCAATGGTCAGCCCAGCCCGGCAGGGATTTGCATTACCATTACAACAGGGCTACCTACTTGAAGGTGTGTCTTCAAGTGATGAAGGCTTGTCATCTAAAAGCAGATTGCTGATCCATGGCTGTTTTGCTGCAGGTGTTTTTCCACAGCAGGGCAGGTAAAAGAAGTTTACCTGTTGGAGGTGAGCTGTTTGCAGAGGTGCAGTAAGAGCCTGTTGTCTGCAGCTCTTCATCTAACATTTCACTGTGGCTGTTTCTACTTTCACTGTCCTCCCTGACATATTATTAGACTTGTCTTTATTGAAGAAAAGCCGCTAACAAAGTTGCGCTAATTCAGTGACAAACACATTTGATTTCCTATAGATTCTTCACAATAATTGTTCCCCGTTATTTTGTTATGTAAAAACTTAATCTGTGAAGCAGCAAAATAAGGAAATGTCGAGCAGCAACTTCAAATACGGCTAACAGAAACAGCAAAATAAAGCAGATACCTGAGGTAAAAACAGTATGCTGGAGAGAAACTAAACTCCAAACCACAGAGATTCAGTTAGAAGCTACGAAAGTACTGAGAGCTGAACACACAGAGACTTTTAAAAACATCTTTCTCCTGCAGACAGAGGTAAGTAGAGTCTCACAGCACACATGGCTTGTTTCAGGGGGAGAAGCAGGATGGGGGGTTGGCAGTGGCAAGACATCACCACTGTCCACTTGAGAGTGGGCAGCCTGGCCTTTGGACCTACTCTGGAGAAGGTCAGTCTCTGGCGCAGCTCGGCGTGGCGCAGCATGTCTTAACTGATAAAGGAAACGCAAAGCGGCGCGGCATGGCTTGACTCGGTGCAGCCAAAATGACATTGGGAAAAGGCCCATAGATCTGATTGCTCAGACCACATTTGGAGTTGGCCTGGGCCCCATACTTTTAGCAGTGTGTATGCTAATGTGTCCTGGGCCACACTGAAGGACCGCCTACTACCGCCTAGTACACACAATAGTACTAGGTGTAAACAGGGGCTGAATTAAATGAGAGGAAAACCACAGAGGTAAACGCAGCACATTACCACTGCTACTAAAATATTTAAACATATTAATATGTTAATAAGAGTTTTAATACTGTAAATATATTTCTACCACATTAACTCAAATAGGGCGGCACTGTGGTGCAGTGGTTCGCATTGTCCCCTCACAGCAAGAGGGTTCCTGGTTCAAACCTAGGATGGAGGGTTCGAACCTTTGAGGGAGGGAGCCCTTCTGTTTGGAGTGCATGTTCTCTTCATGTCAGCATGGGTTTTCTCTGGGTACTCCAGCTTCCTCCCACAGCCCAAAGACATGCAGGCTAGGTTAACTGGTGTCTCTAAATTGCCCGTGTGTGTGAATGGTTGTCTTTCTTTATGTGTCAACCCTTTCACGACATACCCCGCCTCTCGCCCAACGTCAGCTCTGGGACAGGCCCCAGCGCCCTGCAACCCCCAACAGGACAAGGATGAATGAATGAATGAATAAATTAATTCAAATATATAAATTAAATTCACCTCTAACCCTTATATTTGTGTAAAACAAGCAATGTCACCATAGGCAACAGTGTCAACTTAATGATGTTATCACTAAATTAGGTAACTTTCAAGACCCAGCAGGAACTGCTTGATATCTTCTTTTCTAAATCATACAACTCAGTATGTATCCATACAGTATATCATTCAGCAAAAATAAGGAAACACATGGTACTGTAAAAGTGGAAGTGGAAAAGCTTTTGAGAGGTCAGCAGGGTGGTGGCTTCACCATTGCACACAGATAGCAGTAAAAGTTTTATCAGTCCTTTATTGCCAAGATGTTTAGCATATGATCGAAATGTGAGGATTTAATAATAACAGAGATGGAGGAAAGCATGGTTGGTGCAGCTAAAACAGCACAGCCTACAAAAGATGTTAGATGATAGACATCTGCTAAAACTGCACAAAATCTTTTGTTATGTGTCTATAACCTTTATTTTTATGACATTTGATGACTATATTATCAACATATAATCAGAATGACAGATTTCTTTGCATACATTACAGTTGCATACGAAGGTTATGATGGTTTCTCTACTTCAGCAATATTAAAGATTGATCTATAGACACTAAAACAAAGTTACATGATACTGCAGTTCTATTTGTTCTAGATGATTGTCAGATGTAATCACTTGGCACTGAAATGGCTTCAAACAGCTAAAACACAACAGTTCAGAACTGGGGCAGAGATAGAGTTACACAAAGCTGAGACGAAGGTGCATTATTTGACTATGTGAAGCTAAAACAGGGTATTAAGTTGCTCTCTTTGATTTTGTCAACACTGGGTTAGGTAAACTGACTTTCCCACTGGAGTCTGAACATTTTCCTGATCCATAACTCAGTTGTCTTCATGAGATATTCAGGGGGACCTCAGGGAGCTGCGAGACTGGCAGTAATTCAATGCAGGATCCATATGTCAGTCAGAACGTGATGGGCTCACATCCCCTCCCTTCTGACCAGAATACTCCTACTTCACCGACTCAGAGGTTGAGGAGGATGTGATGTCACAGCCTCATAACAACAATACAGCAAAGGTCCACTGTATAGGTTGATTCATCTCATCTCTGGAGAGAGATTCCTGCCATGTCTGCTGCTGCTCCATCTCTCATGTCTTTCATCCTCCGCCATGACAGTGATTAATGACCCTCAGCTGCCGTGTGCTTCCTCACTGACATTCCCGTCTTTCTTTTTCTTTTTCTCTGCACTCTGTCTCACAAGAAAAGGACTAAAGTAGGAGAATCGAGAAAAAAAAGGACTGATGCCACATGTTCTCTGCAGGAAGAAAAGGTGGAAAACCCCCGATGTTGGTCAATACTGAGAAAGAAAGAAATCCAGGTTTTTCCCAGGGATATAAATAAGTGTTCATACCTGCCAGGAAAACTAGAGAAATGTCCCTGGGTTGTGTTTAGACCATGTGAGCACTGCATTACTACTACCATACTGTATGTCAAACGGTATCAGTCATTGGGGGAGGAATGACATGTCAATCACTCGACTAACACAGTGCAAAACAGTTAGAGATAAATAAATCTATATATCATTCATATTGAACAGTATGTAGCAGCAGTGTATTACCTATGTTACACCTTCCACTTTTACTATGTGTAGAATATAAACTGCTCCACACAGAGGAATGGTTTGCAGTTAGCTGCCAAGCATATTTTTGATTTGTTATGTATGTTGGTCTTTAGGCTGCTCTTCAGTTTACAGCAGTACACATCACCCTCTTTCAGCAATTAACACTACTAACGCCCTCCCAACCCAAAGGTGTTGCTGTGGAAACATGGTCCCACCCTTTGGTCTTTCCCCAGGTTTTGGTCGTGTTGACACTGCAAGTGGTGCTAAAAGAGCTAGTTAACAATGCATATTGAGTGGGTTTGCAGCTCAAAATGTAGCCTCTTTCTCGCTGGGTTTATCTGGGCAAAGACCAAAGGGTGGCCACCATGTTTCCACCATGTGGTGCTAAAGCTCTGCACTAAGTCAGTGGACTAAAAGAAAGGCCCCTCGTATTTCACTTAATTTTGCGTTTTTTGTTGTTGTTACTGTTACTTGTCTGTTGCTGGATAATGGGTGTCAGGCTATCAAAAGCAAAATTAACCGAAACTGACATCCCTAGGCAAGAGACAAATAATTTTTTGATCCTCTTTGAGTTTTGCCATGAATTACACGTCTTATTTGTCCATTTCAAACTTAGTTTTGCAGGTCAAGAAAGTCGCAGTTTATCGTATGTTTGGCTTTGTACCGTTTAGTTTTGTGTAACACTGCTCCCTGAACTACCTCTCCCATCTCACATGATGTTTATCACCAACACCAGCCAGTTAGAAATACAAAAGTACTAGTGTACAAAGTACTTAAAGTACCAGAAGTAAAAGTAGGGAATGCAGAATGGACAGTTTTCAGAATGATGTAATTATATTATTGGATCATAACCACTTATAGATTAATGTATGTATCACTTTGATATTGAAACTGGTAGAGGTGGAGCTAATTGTAAATCCCTTTATGTACTGCTGTGCAGCTTAATATGTGTAGCCTATTGAATCTGTAAAGTAACTAGTAACTAAATTTATAAAATAAATTTAGGGAGGGCGGCACGGTGGTGTGGTGGTTAGCACTCTCGCCTCACAGCAAGAGGGTTGCCGGTTTGATCCTGGGCATGGGAGCCCTTCTGTGCGGAGTTTGCATGTTCTCCCCATGTCAGCGTGGGTTCTCTCCGGGCACTCCGGCTTCCTCCCACAGTCCAAAGACATGCAGATTGGGGACTAGGTTCTCAAGAGGATGAAGCGGTTAGAAGATGAATGAATGAATGAATGAAATTTAGGGAGTAAAAAGTATAATGCTTGCCTCTGAAATATAGTGATGTAAAAGTATAAAATAACATAATAACTGGAAATCTCAAGTTAAAAAAAACAACAACAACAGAATTGTACTTAATCATACTTTCCACCAGTGATTGTGGAGAAATTAATTTCAGATATCTCAAAACCTGAACCAGAAAATGCAAAACTATCCTTTTATTATTAGGAAGTCCCCCTTAGGACACCAGTTCATCTACCACAGTTACTTTATTTATCTAAGAACTTATTATTATTTTCAACTCTAGAGAATAAATGGACTTCCTGAATAATTAAAGATCCAAAGCAAGTTTTCACAACCTAGCTACTTATTAATGCCTTATTACTTATGAATAAATGATTTACTAACTGTCAATGAAGCTGATAGTTACAACTTTATAAACCTTTTGTAAAATATTTTTAAGGGGTGGTGGTGAATATGTGAGTGAAAGCTAGGCCCAGTGACAGAATGTCAGTGTCATGCTAACAGCAGCACATAGTTAGACCTCATTCAACAGAGTGACAGTGTTCATTACTTCAGTGTCTAACCTGTTAACTCTCAAACAAGAGGGTTTTTTTCACACAGGATGTGTAGGTGACAAGAGGCAGAGAAACATCTCTCACCCTCTGTGTCACTTCCTGTTTCTCTGTCACTCTTATTTCTTTATTTCCCCTGATGTCTCTCGCTCCACCTGGTCCCCAGGTGTCGGACAGGTGACAGGTGACAGACAGCAGGGCGGCGAGGATGGCACACAGTGACACATCTAATGCATCTATCTCTCTCTCTCTGTTTATGTCTCCCAATCCATGCTGTCTTCCTTTCTTTCCTTTCTTTTAAAGAGTAACCACAATGTAATGATTCTATGAGCCTGGGTACATTCAGTGTGTTTTCATCCACCTGTTTTCATGCACATTTTAAATTTTTGTATTAACAAAAAAAAAAAAAAAAAAACTTGATGGAAACGCAGAAAATAAAAATAAAACGTACTGCATGACAGTTTTTATGCTTGGCTAAGGTGGTGAACAGGGATGCACCTTACCTGATGTGAATCAGCCAGGAAGCTAAAGAATGAGCCAGATCCGTTGCTCGTGCTGTTACGAATCAGACAGGCATCATAGCTTGAGCAAAAGAGAGAGCTATGGCATTGCTTCCATGTATAATGAATGTATAATCATTCTGATTATTTTTATGGTCTTATACTAACAACAAACTGCTACTTTCTTTGCTTCAAAACCCTTTTTAAATAAACAAACATCATAGGTATAACTTTTGGCACAATTCAAACAGGATTGAAAATTATTTGTGTCTCACCATCAAATACCAAACAATTTTTTTTCTGAAATAAGGCCCCATGGTGGTCCACCGGAAGGGGAAAGACTTCATCTCTCTATAGCACTGTTGCAATAATATGGAATTTACAAGAGAAGTTATCATTGCCGACAAATACTATACATTAATAAACACATACAGCTGCATACAGCTACAGTATAATGTGCTATAAACCGTTTAGAGGCACAAACTGAGGCTTCAGTCAGCCACTGTTCTACTTTTTTATATTTCAACGTCCAAAATAAACATCAGAGTCTTGCCTGAAAGAATTCAGCTTCACTGACCTTTCAGATCCAACAAGGTACATTTAAGCGAGTTTTGAGCAGAATATGTGTATTACCTGGAAAAATGCTTGTATTAACACCATGTGCCATATCCTAGGATGTCTTCCTTGTCAGATAGATAAGAGATGAGAGAGCAGAAGAACTGATGTCAACACCTGCCTGTTGTCCAACGTTCACACACAGACAAATCATGAATAAATCATTAAGAGAGAGCCAGAGAGAGATAAGACAGCTGACTGTGACCTCTGGATTATTTCAGTTTAAAAGCTCCCAATCAGTGTGAACAAGCAGTTTTGGGAGAAAAGGAGTTTCAGGAGAGATTAACCCCTGGTCACCCTGGTATGTCTACTGAGATAGTATCACAAGGCTTTTTCACAATACTGAAACAACAGTATTTAAGCTGACTTATATCCTTATTCCTGTCTACCACCCACTCCTCTTGGTGCTTCACTTTCTCTCAGCTGTTCAAACACAGCTCTTCTATTTATATGCATTAGCCTGAGAATATATTTACTCAGGTCCAATGAAGCAGTCCAGTATGAAAGAGCACCAGTTTAGCTTGTCAAATTACCCATGCGCCTGTGCTGCGCTGCCTGCTAATGACAGATAATTGAGCTGCTGGCAGGTTCGCTTGCCTGGTTTTATGTCGAGATCTGAGTCCCCCATCATCATGTCGCTGTGACTCTGGGGTCATGTCAGTCTGCAGAGCCTCAGCAGACGCAGTGCTGATGAATGTGTGTCACTAGGGGGAAGATAGCTCTCTATGTATTACAATGTGTTACATTGAAGTCATAGAGTTCTAGAGAGTTTTGGAGGTGTTTCCAAGATCCTCAAACACTTTTCTAACCACAGAGATGAAAAAATATTTTTTTCACTTTACAATAAAATTGATTTTTAACCTGTTTTCCAAGTTGTGACTCAGTTTCCTGTTCTGGTGGAAATAACTGGAGGTCCTTGTTCATTTTCAACACAAGAAAAATGGACATATAACTGAAAGTGAGACTTTTTACATTTGGGTTCAAGTTGTACAAATTGAGAATACATGCAAAAAATGGAAAAACAGTTCATAGAAGTTGTGTCTCTGTTACTAAACCAAACAAAGGCCCTGTTCAGACTGCCATCCCAAATTTGTTGTTGATTTCAGAAAGTCAGGACAGCAAAAAAACACATGAGATGTGATTTTTGCTAATTGGATCAAAACCATATTTTGAGGTGGTTTGAAATGTCACTCAAAGCAGCCCACCCTAAACTATGTTGACAGTTGACATTAGGTGGGGCAAATTAGCTACAGAGACCAGAGACCAAAACTGTTTTTTTTGTTTTTGTTTTTGTTTTTTTACCAGGCTGTAAACATGTTTATTTCTGTTGTAAAGTTGGGCATTTAGCCATGGGGGTCTATGGGAACTGACACGCTTATAGAGCCAGCTTCAAGTGGCCATTTAAGGAACTGCAGTTTTTGGCACTTTGGCGTTGGCTTCATTTTTCAGCCCCAGCAGTTGCTGATTGGTCCGAAGTCTCTAGTCCTGAACTTTGGGTTTTGAGTCCCCAACAGGTCACAATGTGTTCTTCACCAAATATGATGCCATTTTAACAACAGAGTAATAATGTTAGCTACATATTAACTCGCTGTGTCAATATAAGCCTGGAAGTTGCATCCCTGTCTGTAATTTTTGACCAGCATGTTTTGCATACTGTAAATCATTTTTGTATGCAAACAAAATTATCTTTGGTACCATTTTTGGCATGTGGCTTTCAGTAATGTAACATTAGTTCGTAGTTTTTTCTTGCAACTTGACTGGATGCTGTCTGATTGATTCAGACAAAATGGATTTGGAGAATCAAGTGTCGACTTGCTGGGAATAGTGTTAAAGTTAGTTGAATGAAGGAAAACAAATTGATTCGTGGCACACTTTTTTAAATCTTTGGGTTTGGGGGAAGGTATTGAGTATTTTAAAGTCATAAGGCTCAAGTCCAAGTGAAGTCATGAGTCATTGGTGTTAAAGTCCATTTATTGCAAGTCTTTTTTAATTTTGTTGAGTCTAAAGTCTTAAAATTTATGACTAGAGTCTCACTCAAGTCCAAGTCATGTGACTAAAGTCCACACCACTGGTGGTTACTGACGCCAGCATTTTTACCACAGCAACCCATGACACACAAATCCGATCTGATCACTGGGAAATAACAGTGCAGACAGTCTGTCTTAAAGATCTGATTTGAGAAACAGAAACTCTGAAGGAGCCAAAGATAGTGGCCAGAAGTGATGTTTCTGCTCAATTTGTATGACATGAACCAAAATTAAAAACCTGGAAAACCAGTTAGAAATCTTTCTTATCGTGCAGCCGACAAATTACTTGTTCTTCCAGATGGTTACAAGCTTTTTGAAGATTTTGGAAATACTTTAATAACAGCAGTAAATTCCATTAAATGACCCTCTGGGTTTTTCAAAGATCACCAGATATTTATTTTTTAGAGAAACTGGTGCTTAGCTCCAGGACTCATATAATGATAATACCTGAGAAGCACAAACTTGTGGGAGGCTGTGTATTTCTGTAGAATTTACATTTGCTGCACACCTGCAGCACACTCCAGTGTATTTTCAGCTTTCCACCTACACCAGCGAGGGCAGCAAAGGCCAATTTATGGTTAGTTTGCTCAGTACATCCAGAGTAATTTAATTCATTGACAAGAACCTGTGAAAAAGTTTAATGGTGGTATAGAACGAAAAGAATTAGCGATACCAAAGGAGATTAGAAAGGCATTAGGATCTGGGAGGCTCGGCCGCGGTGCTTAACGACTCCTCTGTCCTGAACAAATCAGTTTTACAAAGCAAAGCTGCTCTCAGCAGAATTATAGCCACTGTTATCCACCTCTTATTGCCTGCCCCCATTAACTGGGTCCTACCTGAAGAGGGATCGGTGGAATAACACCATCAATTCAGACCACTGCCTAACAAGTTAGTCCCTAAGTGAAGCGCTCTTGCAGGGAAAAATGACTCTTCTAGCTTCATATTTTTGGCTCATATTTGCAGAAAGGTGACTCAGCAGCAGGGGCAGCACAGCATTGTCAGTCAGTCAGTCCACTACTTTGGCCCAGATGGAGAAATCTCAACAAAGGTCAGTGCAGACATTCATGATCCCCAGTGGATGTACCCCACTGAATTTGGAGACTGACTTTTCCTGTAGTGTCACCATAAGGTTAAGATTTTTGGTTCATAGTGAAACTTCACAGCTTCTAGATGGATATAATGACATGTAATTTGGTGCAGGAATTCATACCTGCAAAACTAATGCATGCCAATGAGCTTTTGTTGTACTCTGTGCTTTGTGCTAATTAGCAAATGTTAGTATGGTAAGACATTAAACTAAAGTGGTATCAGTGGCAAACACTGATGTGTTCAAACCACATTGTGGTGTTTCCACTGTGCCGACATCAATCAATCAATCAGTCAATTTTATTTATAAAGCCCAATATCACAAATCATAATTTGCCTCACAGGGCTTTACAGCATACGACATCCCTCTGTCCTTAGGATCCTCACAGTGGATAAGGAAAAACTCCCCCCAAAAAAACCTTTAACGGGGAAAAAATGGTAGAAACCTCGGGAAGAGCAACTGAGGAGGGATCCCTCTTCCAGGGCGGACAGACATGCAATAGATGTCGTACAGAACAGATCAGCATAATAAATTAACAGTAATCCGTATGACACAATGAGACAGAGAGAGAGACAGAGACAGAGAGACAGAGACAGAGAGAGATGCAGGACAGACGGTAATGACAGTAGCTTACAACAACATTAATGGAAGTAATAATATTATAATTATAGTTCTGGCTACTGTGGTACAATATGTTGAAAGTATATATTAATATCTGATAGTATACATATGTGACAATAATCATATGTGTATAATAACAGTAGAAGTATGACTAATGATAGCAGCAGGAGGCATCTGGCAGGACCACGGCAGCAGCACAACCACACACGTCACACCATCCAGGCACCGCTGCGATATAAGTTAACCTGAGAGACAGTGGAGCACAAAGGCTCCAGAGAAGAAGCCGAGTTAGTGACATCCAGAATGGCCGAGTTAGCAAGATGCAGTAATAGGACATGAGAGAAAGAGAGAGAAGGAGAGAAGGTGCCCGGTGTATTATAGGGGGGTCCTCCGGCGGACTAGGCCTAAGTCAGCCTAACTAGGGGCTGGTACAAGGTAAGCCTGAGCCGGCCCTAACTATAAGCTTTATCAAAGAGGAAAGTCTTAAGTCTAGTCTTAAATGTGGAGACGGTGTCTGCCTCCTGGACCGTAACAGGAAGATGATTCCACAGGAGAGGAGCCTGATAGCTGAAGGCTCTGGCTCCTGATCTACTTTTGGAGACTTTAGGGACCACGAGTAACCCTGCATTCTCAGTGCGCAGAGTTCTGGTGGGATAATATGGCACTATGAGCTCTCTAAGATATGACGGAGCTTGACCATTTAGAGCTTTATAAGTTAACAGAAGGATTTTCTGGATTTTACAGGGAGCCAGTGCAGAGAAGCTAAAACAGGAGAAATATGATCTCGTTTTTTAGTTCCTGTTAGTACACGTGCCGCTGCATTCTGAATTAGCTGGAGAGTTTTTAAGGACGTACTAGAGCTACCTGATAATAGAGAGTAACAGTAATCCAGCCTTGAGGTAACAAAAGCGTGGACCAATTTTTCTGCATCTTTTCGGGTCAGGATAGGCCTAATTTTCGCAATATTACGCAGATGAAAAAATGCAAACCGTGAAGTTTGTTTTAAATGAGAATTAAAAGACAAATCTTGATCAAATGTTACTCCGAGGTTTCTTACGGTAGTGCTAGAGGCCAGAGCAATGCCATCTAGAGAAACTATGTCATCAGATAAAGAGTCTCTGAGTTGTTTGGGGCCAAGAACAATAACTTCAGTTTTGTCTGAATTTAACATCAGGAAATTGGTGCTCATCCAGGTTTTTATGTCTTTAAGGCAGTTATGGAGTTTAGTTAATTGATTACTTTCTTCTGGCTTCATAGATAAATACAACTGTGTATCATCCGCATAACAATGGAAATTTACAGAGTGATTTCTAATGATGTTACCTAAGGGAAGCATATATAGAGTAAATAGGATTGGTCCGAACAAAGAACCTTGCGGAACTAAACAAACTTTAGTACGTAAGGATGATTCATTATGAACGTGAACAAAATTAAAACGATCAGATAAATAAGATTTAAACCAGCTTAGTGCAGAACCTTTAAAGCCAATTAAGTGTTCCAGTCTCTGTAGCAGAATTTGATGGTCAATAGTGTCAAATGCCGCACTAAGATCTAATAAAACAAGTACAGAGACGAGTCCTTCGTCTGAAGCAATCAGGTCATTTGTAATTTTAACTAGTGCTGTCTCAGTGCTATGATGCACTCTAAATCCTGACTGAAATTCCTCAAATAAATTATTATCATGGAGAAAATCACACAGCTGGTCTGCGACTACTTTCTCAAGGATCTTTGAAAGAAAGGGAAGATTAGATATTGGTCTATAGTTGGCTAACACCTCTGGATCCAGGGTAGACTTTTTTAGGAGAGGTTTAATTACAGCTTCCTTAAAAGACTGTGGTACATAGCCTGTTAATAAGGATATATTGATCATATCTAATATATGAGTGTTAATTGAAGGAAAGACCTCCTTAAGTAGCCTAGTTGGGATGGGGTCTAAGAGACACGTTGATGATTTAGATGAAGAAATCACTGCGGTCAGTTCTTTAAGAGAAATTGGGGAGAAGCAATCTAAATATATATTAGGTCTTACAGCTGTGTTTGACATGATAACAGTACGTGTATATGTGAATGGGTGAATGAGAGGCAAATTGTAAAGGGCTTTGTCTGGTGAAGTAGAGAGGCCCTATAAACTGTAAATGCATTCTATTGTACCATAAACATAAATATGTCATGACAAAATGTTCCAGTGATATGATTCTGAAATAGGTCATTCTGGATGCGGTGTACTTTGCTTCTAGTACTTAAAGTACACCGATCAGCAAAAACAGTAACCATTGCATTGCAGACCAAGTACACCCCCTCATGGCAACAACACTTCCCAATGACAGTGGCTGCCCCAGCAGGACAATGCACCATGCCACATCACAAAAACTGTTAAGGTATGGCCTGAGGAATGGAACAAAGAACTAACAGCATATATATAAACATATACAGTACAGGCCAAAAGTTTGGACACACCTTCTCATTCAATGCGTTTTCTTTATTTTCATGACTATTTACATTGTAGATTCTCACTGAAGGCATCAAAACTATGAATGAACACATGTGGAGTTATGTACTTAACAAAAAAAGGTGAAATAACTGAAAACATGTTTTATATTCTAGTTTCTTCAAAGTAGCCACCCTTTGCTCTGATTACTGCTTTGCACACTCTTGGCATTCTCTCCATGAGCTTCAAGAGGTAGTCACCTGAAATGGTTTTCCAACAGTCTTGAAGGAGTTCCCAGAGGTGTTTAGCACTTGTTGGCCCCTTTGCCTTCACTCTGCGGTCCAGCTCACCCCAAACCATCTCGATTGGGTTCAGGTCCGGTGACTGTGGAGGCCAGGTCATCTGCCGCAGCACTCCATCACTCTCCTTCTTGGTCAAATAGCCCTTACACAGCCTGGAGGTGTGTTTGGGGTCATTGTCCTGTTGAAAAATAAATGATCGTCCAACTAAACGCAAACCGGATGGGATGGCATGTCGCTGCAGGATGCTGTGGTAGCCATGCTGGTTTAGTGTGCCTTCAATTTTGAATAAATCCCCAACAGTGTCACCAGCAAAACACCCCCACACCATCACACCTCCTCCTCCATGCTTCACAGTGGGAACCAGGCATGTGGAATCCACCCGTTCACCTTTTCTGCGTCTCACAAAGACACGGCGCTTGGAACCAAAGATCTCAAATTTGGACTCATCAGACCAAAGCACAGATTTCCACTGGTCTAATGTCCATTCCTTGTGTTTCTTGGCCCAAACAAATCTCTTCTGCTTGTTGCCTCTCCTTAGCAGTGGTTTCCTAGCAGCTATTTGACCATGAAGGCCTGATTGGCGCAGTCTCCTCTTAACAGTTGTTCTAGAGATGGGTCTGCTGCTAGAACTCTGTGTGGCATTCATCTGGTCTCTGATCTGAGCTGCTGTTAACTTGCGATTTCTGAGGCTGGTGACTCGGATGAACTTATCCTCAGAAGCAGAGGTGACTCTTGGTCTTCCTTTCCTGGGTCGGTCTTCATGTGTGCCAGTTTCGTTGTAGCGCTTGATGGTTTTTGCGACTCCACTTGGGGACACATTTAAAGTTTTTGCAATTTTCCGGACTGACTGACCTTCATTTCTTAAAGTAATGATGGCCACTCGTTTTTCTTTAGTTAGCTGATTGGTTCTTGCCATAATATGAATTTTAACAGTTGTCCAATAGGGCTGTCGGCTGTGTATTAACCTGACTTCTGCACAACACAACTGATGGTCCCAACCCCATTGATAAAGCAAGAAATTCCACTAATTAACCCTGATAAGGCACACCTGTGAAGTGGAAACCATTTCAGGTGACTACCTCTTGAAGCTCATGGAGAGAATGCCAAGATTGTGCAAAGCAGTAATCAGAGCAAAGGGTGGCTATTTTGAAGAAACTAGAATATAAAACATGTTTTCAGTTATTTCACCTTTTTTTGTTAAGTACATAACTCCACATGTGTTCATTCATAGTTTTGATGCCTTCAGTGAGAATCTACAATGTAAATAGTCATGAAAATAAAGAAAACGCATTGAATGAGAAGGTGTGTCCAAACTTTTGGCCTGTACTGTATATATATAAAACATATATATATATATATATATATATATATATATATATATCTTTTTGTTTAACCAGAAACAGCCCTGAAATTGCCATTGCCAAACCCACCAGACTCAATTTAAATAAACAATAATTCTAGCACCTATAGAGCTCACATATTTTCACATCTAACTGGGTGAATTAATGGTTTATTTTAACCAAACCAGAGCTGGTGATTGTTGAACAGTGGAAAGATGAACCAAGGTGGTTTTTGTGGAGTTTATTTTGTTACTGTTGACTCTGAATGAGCTACTTATTGTTTATTTAGCCTAAATAGAGTCTGGTGAGTTTGGCGATGGTAATTTCAGGGCTGTTTCTGGTCACACAAAAGGGATCTTATGCTTTAACAAAAATGTCTATCTCTTTAGGGATCCTTTCCATAAACTGTCAAACACTTAAATAAAATCTGAGCACGTCAGTGGAAAAACAAGCACTTCTGGTGGACGTAAACTGACAGGGTGAACATACCCAGAATGGTTACTTTACAGCTCAATACTGGACCAATGTCAAAAAGTGTTGTTCCAAATAGTCACTTACTGTAGACACAAAACCTTGGAAAACAGGGTCCAAACAGGTAAGATTTTGAATGCAGAACTTTGACCTGTAACAGAGTATTTTTACACTGTGTGGTATTGCTATTTTTGCTTCAGTAAGAGATGTGAGTACGTCTTCCCCCGCTGCAGTAATGTGCATTTCCATCTCAAGACATAATTTGTACAGCTTGAATTACATGTCCATGTCAAAGACAATAATCTTTTGCTATCGACATATCATTCTGTTTCATGTTTCAGGTGCAGCTGTTCTACCTAAAAAGACAAGCTCAGTTTTCTCACGTAAACCTGGGCTGCAGAGAGCCAGACATGAAAGAAATACAGTGTTAAGGAGGTGGAGGAGGAGGAGGAGGAAGAAGGGGGGTTGAGATGTGGTGAGAGAAAGGAGCAAGGGGGTGAGGGAGGGGCAGAAGGGAAGGGCTTGTATTGATCATCCGCCAGGTGTGATGGATAGTGCAATAAGTGGCAGCGGCCAGCGGAGGAGAGGAGAGAGTGATTTCTGCTTTTCAAAGTCCTGATGAATGAGAGCGTCTGGGAGGAGGCCGGTGTCCAGAGCCCGGCACATGATGGACTGTTGTGTCAGAAGGAGAGAAATTGAAGGAGAAAAGAGAGGTGAGAGGAATGGAGGGAAGACAAGAGGGTAGAATGGGAGGAAGAACTGAGGGCTGGTGGGGGGAAGGGGATAAAGGACATCAAGGAAAATGTAAGGAGGAAGGTAAGTGAGATGAGGGAGGGGTGAGATTTTAGGAAGAGGGTCAATAAAGTGCAAAGGGAAAGGAGAAGACTGAGAGGCAGGAGGCAGGGAGCGACAGCAGAGTGAGTTCATCTTTATTAATGGCCAAAGAGCAGAGAGGGAGTTATTAAAAAGGAGAAAGATGAATGAAAGAATGAGTGTGAACGAGGGGAGGGGGTTGACGAAGGGAGATGTGATATATGCCTCCTCCCGGCTTCCTGAAATCCAATAATAACACTGAGGAATGGGCCAGTTGGTGAACTTGAAGGGAGGAGGAGGGAAGGAAGCCAGCAGAGACCAGGCAGGGGCAGCACTGAGATGTATGTGAAGCAAGATATTTTCTTTATTAACTCTTATAATATGCTAATAGTGCCATAAAAGCCAAATTATGATCCATCAACAGCATTGAGGAGAAAAAAAAATATTGGCTAACACCAGAATTTGGCACTATTCATATTTTTTGTCTTACATTGTACATCCTATGGACACCAGACAGACTTATGCCAACCTTACACAAAATAACTAATCAAGCAATTTCATAGCCACAAACAAATTTCCAACTTCGGAGTAATGTCATGAGAGTTTTTGCTGGTTACCAGTTCATGCAGGCCCTCGCAATCATTTGGTATAAGGTAGTCATAAAACTCAGTCTGAGCTGTCTTAAGTTAGTCTTTGGGAAGTTTTTAGTCTTGGCTCATGCAAATAGAGAAATTCAATCATTTGAGTACAGTCAGCAACCAATAGCTGCGCTCTCTCCAGCACCAAACTGGAAGCAGCAAACCAGGTGGACAGTAAACATGGAGGGGACTCTGAGGAGGTGCAAGAACATGAACAAGTCTGGTTTCTCTTGAACTGTGGGTTGAACAAGCGTCAATGTTTAATCTGCCACAAATCTAACCTCCAAGTTGCACTTATTTTAGTGAGAAATACTAATTTTTGAAGTGGTTCCCCACGGGCTGCTCCCACTAAAACAGTACAGCTAAGCAACAGAGGCTGGTAGCTCGTTGAGGAGACAAAGTCCAAAATGTAATATTTGTACACAAATACAGTTTCTCTTTATGACTTATAGTGATGCCAAATTGAAAACAATACAGTTGACATCTGACGCCTTTAATCCTATGTTTCAAGGCTTATCTGTTTTCGCAGACACTTGTTGATATTGGCAATGCATCGATTTATCAGCTCAACATTGCTTTTAGCCGGTATTCGTCTTGTTTACTGCCATCAGCCTATCGGCAAATGAGATGACATTGATCGATGACAGTGAATGTTTTTCTGTTATGTCCCAACAATTTGGCACAGGCTAAAAAGCAGGGCTCCAGCCTAACGACCACAAACTTTAATTAATGAGCAGGTACAAGAAGAATACAATGACTGTACAATGACCAACTGAAAATAGCAAAGGTCATTCCCATCTACAAAAAATGGAGATAGACATTCCTTCTCGAACTATAGAGCAATTTCTCTCCTTCCACAGTTCTCAAAAATATGAGAAAAACTTTTTGTCCAAAGACTCGATCACTTCATAGAAAAACACAACTTACTGAGTGAGCATCAATACGGCATTAGATCAAACCGATCCACAACAATGGCAGTGATGGATTTGATAGAACAAATATCCACAGCAATAGATAATAAAGAATATACAGTAAGAGTCTTCATAGATCTAAAATAAAGCATTTGACACAATTGACCACAGACTATTAATAAGCAAACTGGAAAGATATGGGATTAGAGGAGTAGCTCACAAATGGCTCAGTAACTATCTTGAAAACAAACATCAATATGTACAAATAAACAATAATAAGTCTGACTTGTTGATGGTGACATGTGGAACTCCACAAGGGTCAGTGCTGGGTCCAAAATTGTTTATACTGTACATAAATAATATTTGTAATGTGTCAAAGTTGTTTAATTTTGTTTTGTTTGCCAATAATACAAATTTGTTTTGTTCTGGTAAAAACCTAACCAAGCTATCACTGAATGTAAATAAAACTAAATATATAATATTTGGAAAACAAAAACAAAATAACCAAGTACAAATTATGATAGATAATATTGAAATAGAAAGAGTATGAGAACAAATTTTTAGGAGTTGTCATAGATCATAAATTATGCTAGAAACCGCATGTTAATCATATTAAAACCAAAATATCAAAGACCATTGCAATATAATATAAAACAAAAGACATTCTTACCTCAAATACTTTACAAATATTGTATCATTCTTTCATACTTCCATATATCAATTACTATGTGGAAGTTTGGGGAAAAACATATTAAAAAATCACAAATCTGATTTATTTGCTTCAGAAGAGAGCCATCAGAATCATAAACAGAGCCATTTATCGTGAGCCGACAAATTGATTAATCATAAATTCACAGGCACTCAAATTTAGTGACCTTGTGGATTTTAAAACAGCATCACTAATGTGAGCACACAACAGCATGTTACCAAGCTGTATCCAGAAGTTGTTTAAGATAAGAGAATGTCAGTATGAACTGAGAGGGAAGCGTATGTTCACAAAAACGAAGAGCGGAACAAATGCAAAACAAAGATGTGTTTCAGTATATGGAGTAAATTTGTGGAATGGGTTTGAAACAGAAATGAAAGTGTTTAATACACACTTTAGATCTAGAATGATTAACAAATATAAAACTGAATTATGAACATGAAAGTGTACATGAAATGTGTTTGGGATATTTGGGAAGATAATAGGCCTATATACTGTATATATTCTTAGTTCCGTCAGTTTCTTATTGTTCTGTATAATTTAAAGGGAAAGGGAGCTGATAAAAAAACAATAAATGTTAAAAGGACAGGTGTTATAAGCTAAGGCTTCAGCCTACACCTTTTCAGTCCTGTTTTGTTTTGCTCTGTTTTATAATGCTAAAAAAGCATTAACTTAATGTATATGTATTGTCTGCCTACTAGTACATTTGTGTTTTATACGTTGGAAAATAATCGAAATAAACTAAACTAAACTAAACAATACATATGTTTCTGGGACAAACTGAGATCTTCCCTTCAGCAGGAAAAGATGCATCAGAGGCGTCAGAGGATGCAACTTATTGTTTCACTGATAATGTTACATTGTGAACACAAACAGCAGGAGGAGAGCTAGTTAACGTTAATGTTAGCTCTAGGCAGCGCTTGTATGTATAAACTTTTTTTGTATCTTTCAGCGACAGGTACCACCAAGACAAATTTCCTTCTGGACAATATAGTCTATCTTATCTTATCAACCAACAGCTCACGGAGGTTGCACTGATTTATATTAAGACGCTTTCAAGCTCTATTCAGTAAAAATGAGTACTGGGCGAACATAAATTATAATGTTTTCATGATGTGTTCAATGTAATCTTGTTAAATGTAAGTTTTTGCAAGAAACTTGAATAAACACAGCTGTTTGGAGAAGAAATATGTGATGTTTTCACAGCAATATAGAATAGATATTGGAGATGGAATTATGATATATAAAGGTCCTGTGAGTTCGTAATTTGTTTATAAAAGATGTTTTTCTGTGAAAGATTACATGAAAGGTTAATTTATAAATGTGTATGATTGAATTTGTGCTCAAAGGTAGTGTAATGTACTTTAAAATAACTCATCTATTTTATTACACTGTAATAAAAAACACTGCCTGACAATGTTATGTGTCCAACAGAGCGTTTTGTTGTGGTTGTTTTTCCTGAGGCTAGCGAATTATTGAAATGACAAGAGGCTGACAGTCTATTCTGCGCTAAGTGCTGCACATTTGCCATTTTACTCTGGTTGCCAAGAGCTGAAAAATGATCAGCTTCAGATAAGGCTGAATTGCCAATTCTGTCAATACACCACGCTCAACTTCACCACACCACAGACTGTATCAGCTGCAGGTGCTGCTGTCCGCTGGGAACAGTTAGTGAGAGTCTGCCCGGCTGCATAGACAGTGACAAGGTTAACTGTTAGCATCACATCGCTAACATTGCATTAATGGTTATAATGGGTTTAAGAACTGACTCAAGCCTTTTTGGCATCAGTGCAAGTTTGCTGGGACCGTTTATCGGCTCGGTGTCGGATGTTAGCTGCTGCTGCTGTGTTAGCTTGTGCTAATATGGGATGGCAGCAACAGAAAGTTTGCTAATCTGACAGGAAATTAGGATAGTCCAGGTGCAAGAAGGATTGAAATTTTTTGACACTACTACCCTAACCTCCAAAGCACTCCCAGCTGGGCTTCTTTATGTTTTGTTTGGTTTTGTTTTGTTTTTTCTTTTAGGAGCGTGCCTGATGTTTTCAGCTGGGGAAAAAACACTTTGACATATCATTTTTTTCCACCAAAATTACTGCATGTACACTATTTTTTTAACACAGGAAATCATGTTAAAAATGGGCAATAGTCTCCTTTCCAGTTTCCAGGAGACCAGAGCTGTGTACATCCCTCTCAAGCAGATGAGTATGCCTTTCAGTGTGTGAGATTTTCTTTAATTTTGGTGTGTCACATTCAACATTACGAACAGGCTGGAAAGAACTTATCAACACATACTACCAAACCAATAAAAACAATGTTCGGAAAAAAGTTACCAAAGTATGTCAGACATGTCATACCCACAGTACCTGTGAAGTCTGTGTAGTTTTCTGACTGTCAGACTGAGACAGACTGCAGGACCAGTGACCTGCCCAACATTTTTCAATATTTCTTTACAAAAATAGCTAAGGGATTTCTTCAGAAGCAAGTTCAAGTTTTGTGAAAAACTACCTGCTCTTCACTTCATCTATACCAGAACTATCATTTGCATCATTAAGTGGACAAAATCTCAGCACTGTTAGGGATGGGACGACAGTGAAATATAAGCTTTGGTAGATTGAATTAAATGGCATTCAGAAATGTGTTACTGCAGACCAAGGAGAATGTGGAGAAACTCTCAGAGAAAGGATGCTGCCTCCGTCAATGCCTCTAATGGTGTAACCGTGCAGCTTAGACAACTCCATCTATGACTGCCTGCATGCAGGGAGCAGACACTAAACTGGGAGAGAGGATCCAACCTTCAGAGAGGTTATCTCTAACAAAAAATTATGAGAGCAGCGAATGCAGCAATAACAAAATTCCTGCACCCCGATCTATTTGAAAAATGGCCTCAGTCTTATAAAAGAACCAGTGAAGGATGACAGCTTGTCCTCACATTGCCAAGTACCGACAGTCCTGAATTACCTCCAATACGATGCGACCCATACTGGCAACAAAAGAGAGTGCTTAGTTTGGCAAAAGTAAAGGTTTTGCTGGTGATTTATTTAAAGGGAGATGGAGCAGTACATCACCAAAAGATGTTGCTGCATTAAGCAAGAGGAACGATGGGGAGCATAAAACCTTAGTCATTTCCTGAACTTGTCTGTGCTGCCGGCCTGCACTTTGAGCAGCTACTAGCATAGCAAACCTGAATTTTGGACCAAACTGTTGGTGGTAGAGCTGCATTGTAGGTAATGTTGGATCCAGGTTTTGACAAAGAGGAAGAAAGTGTGTAATAAAAAAGATGATCTGGAAAGTAACTTGTAACTACAGCTGTCAGATAAATGTAGAGAAGTAAAAACGTACAATATTTCCCTCTGAATGGAGTAGAAGAATATAGTCACAGAAAATGTAAAAATAATAATAATACTCATACAAGTACAAATTATACCTGAGTAAATGTACTTAGTTGCATGTATATTCCATCACTGGTTATAGGAGTGCAAAGCTAAATCTGGGCAGTTATCCTTCAATAAATAAATATTAGCTGAAGCAGCTACTACCCTATATCCTTTGAAAAAGTCTTTATTGTTTCTACACTTATAGGAACAGGTTGTCACCTGTTTATTGTTTGGCACCGTTGCCAAATTTCAGTGACAAATCTTTCCATTACTGCTCTGACAGTCATTATTTGCATATGGAAAACTTGTGTGCCAGAAAGACAGAGAAACAGCTTGTGCCAGGAGTCCAATCTCCTTAAAGTGCAATACCTACCTGGTATTCTGCACACACTGCTGCTCTAACTGTTACTGTGCAGGGCAAATTATTTTATATTTATGGTAAATATGACACCCACTGGAATTTACTCATAGTGTATCATCAGATGCTAGCATCACAGTCATGTGTCTAATTCAAAATAATAGGTTTTGTGGCTGCATTACAGAATGGTCAAAGAAGGCTATCAGTGATGGAAGGTAACTGAGTACACTTTACTGAAGCACTATACTTGTAATTTACTTGAGTATTTCCACTTTATACAACTTTATACTTTTTACTGTGTCTGACAGCTTTAATTACTTTACAGATAACATTTTTTCATCCTCATCCTGTCCTGTGAATAGCATGTATCTCCAGAAGTGCTGATTTTGAATGTTTGTGATAAACTGAAGGATGAAGCACTGTCACTAGGGACGTCAACAGTTAACTGTTAATCGGTTTACCACTGAGCATATTTTCAATCAGTTAAACATGTCCGTCTACAGTTTAATTTGCATGCGTACTAGGGTTGCAATGATATAGGATTTTCACAGTATGATAACCGTCTCAGAAAATATCGCCATTTCCAAGTATCACAGGATCATTATTATTATTATTATTATCAGTCAGAATGACCCTTAATGGAATGAAAACAGATGGATTATTTTTGGTTGATCAATCGATTCATTACTACAACTGACTCTTGAAACCATTTTTTATAAAAATGGAAGTATGAGTAAAATTCTCCCTTTTGAAAATAACTAAAATAAAGGTGAGATTCTCCATCCAGTTGCTTTTTTTAAATATTGTAGGTAAACAAACACTGTAAAAATACACAATCGATTGATTGATCGTCAATTTTTATATCAGAATTTTCCCTTGAAATCTGAATATCACTGCAACCCCAATACACAAGCACACACACTAGTGGTTTGAGAGAGACTCACTGCTGGGTCATTATGAAACTTCCAGAAGTGGACTACCACAACCCGGCATATCTCAGCCACAGCAACATACAGCCACAGACAGAAACACAGCCTCTAATTGGTTCAACAAATGCATCATGGATGGCTGGTGGGGATGGCTGGTGACAACAGTTACTGTTCTCAACCCACGGAAGCGGATAATTAATCACACAAGACATTCAATGTTGGATTTAGGGCTGAAAAGTTCTGGTCAGTTGGTCAATTTCATTGGTCATTATGCACTTGTCCGATGAAATTCTCATACATCGGACAGTCACTGGTGTTACTTTACAAAGGCCGTGTATCTACTACAACCTTGCTTTTCCTGGCAAGAAAATGCCAGCTGTTGTGGTCAAGCACTTGTATTTGTCTTCTGTGATGATTGGTCTAGGCTGTGTTTGTCCAGCCCCTACTTCACTGTGACTGTTATGTCCAGCATGTCAGATTTTTTCCCCCATCGACCAATTGACTGGTCAAAGAGTATGTAGAATTTCAGTCGGCATAGATTTTCTTTGGTTGATTACAGCCCTAGTTGGATCTATCATTATGGATTTATTTTACCTAGTCTCTAAAAAGACACTGCAGTAGAAGGCTGGATTATAAAGCTTCTGAAAGGGATATGACCAAAATGGAGCCCTCATTGGAATAACACAACAGTTAATGTTAGCTTTGGGGCTAAAAAAAAATAAGTCTCTCACACATGTAGTGTTCCAGAGGTATTTAACCTTACTAACATAACGTCATATGACATCATCAACCAGAGTTAACCTCTAAAGTGTCCAGATTTTTCCCATCAGTCCTGGTTGTGAGACAGAGTTGCACATGCAACTCAGCTGGAAAAGCTCCACATCAGTGATGCAATATGTAGTTTATTTTCAGATAACATTAGCTTAGACATACATTTATTTTTCACTTGCCTGATCAGACAACTAGCCTACATGAGGCATTCCACTGGCCCGAACACAGAGTTTACCTGCCATGGGCAAGCACTAATGTCGAGCCCTGGTTCTCACAGGACAGCCACGATACAAGCATACGATGATCTTACAGAATATGATGCATTGCTGTAGATTAAGCTAAGCAAACAGCATATACACGAGTTAAAATGAGCACAACCTGAAACATCTACAGCAGTAAAATGCAGCATATTGCAGCAGTAATATTAATCCAGAAATATCAGATACAACAGAATTTGGCTGAAAGGGAACAATTAATACTTTTCCTTTAAATACTTTAAAGTATTTTTTGCTGATACATACTTACAGTTTTAAATTCAGTACTTTAACTTGTAGAGGAATATTTTCACAGTGTGGTTCTCCAGTGTGGATCTCCAGGTTCCCAGCACTGCAGACTACTATCAAAATTATATCTACTTTTCTGTTTGTTTGTATCCGTGCAAAATATGAGTATAAACAGAAGAAGCCCTCACTCTTTGTTTCCAAGAATCTGACAAATGTTGATGTATTTGGTAGCTGAAAAATGCTATCAAACTGTTCTTAAAATACCTCAATGTGACATCACTTTATGCACATTTGATGCAGTATTAGTGAAGATAAATACAGCAATAAATATCAAAAAGGCCCCAGGAAAACAAGTTATATCACCAATAGTTCTTTTTTTTAACAGAGCAGTTTAATTAGCGTCTTAGGATAAATGTTCCCCTGAAGCCTGCCTCCTCTGCAGGGAGAGAATTTGGCATCCTGCTCTCCCGGTCTTTATGTATCCGTATCCACAGGACATCATCCATTATAGCTGTGATTTCCAGCCTTTGATTCCCTCATATGTCTCATAAATCGCTGTTTGGAACTCATTCTGGGCTGGAATGACACCAAAGCATAAATACAACAAGCTGTGTCTACCCAGCACAGTTTTAAAAGCAGTCAACTCGGACAAATTCTCAGTTAGTTTGACTAGCCTGTAGAACAACTCTCCATGAAGAACTCTGAAGTACACTGTTAGATGTCTATAATGAGAGTTTCATATTGCAGTCCAGCTACCTTGCAAGACTATCAGTATCACTTGACACTTTTCTACTACAAAACTAAGTATGTTTACTCAGCTTTTCTACTTGAGTAAATGCACTTAGTTGTGTAACCCTCCACCGCTGTTGCAGGTTTGCACTAATGACTATTCTCATAAAACACAGTGTCTCAGAAATCAACATCCTAAGTACCAGCACTTGCACACACAATCACCTCATCAGAGCCGTACACACTGATGAGGTGTTGTGTCTGGGATCCTGGGCCCATGCATCACCTCTTGTGGGACAAGGAAGGTGACTCCTGGCAGCCCAATAAGAAGTGGCAGCACATATATCTCCTAATAGAGTCACTCACAGCTCCTCGCTCCCTCTTTTATTTCTCTCTAACACACAAACCAACATGCAGCTCATTCATCTGGTCTTCTTAAAACAGATTAGTTGCTCAAACGCCATGGCAACTAAACATCCGCCATCATTACCTACACAAGTTTTACTGCTGTCAAATATTTACTGACCCAGCACTCCAGACTAGACTAGAGACTAATAGCTTACATCTAGGCACTATCCAAGTACATTTATTCAAGTACTGTACTCAAGTACAAATTTAAGGTTGCGCTTTACTTAAGAATGATCTCCTCAAGCTGCTTTATACTTTTACTTCACTACATTTCAGAGAAAAATGTGCTTTCCACTCCACGAGAAGTACTTGAATACTATATACAATAATAATACGTTTTATTCATAGCACTTGATAGGGCTTCATACGGCAAAAAAGCAAAATAAATGAAGCAAATATAAAAATAATAACTATTAAAACAGAGCAGCAAAATAGTTAAAGGAATAGTTCACCCCACAAATGACCATTCGTGTATCAGTTACTCACCCTGTGTTACCTTGAATTTGTGAAGAAAACTTTGTTTTTCTCGCCAGCCTCTGGTAAAAGAAAAATCTAAAAACAGAAAACAAAGTCTCCATCAACTCAAGTCATAGGGGTCCATATTTAACAGCAGCCAGTCTCAGAATACATCAGCTATTGGTTTGACAACGGTAAGCTTCTTGGGCCAATTGTTTGGGCTAACCTAGTGTAACCAGCGGATATCCAAGCCAAGACTTACTCAGGTAATCTTGGCTTATCTCTAGAAACAGATATCTACTTATAAATTCAGATAAATTAAATAATAATAATAATAATAATAATAATAATAATATGAGCTAACTTGTCTTCAGATTATAGCTGATGGGTTTTGAAATTGCATTTCGGCCAATGAGTCCCTCCTCACGACACAGTCTGTTTATCAGACGTTGTGATTAGTCAGTACCACTCAGACTAGTACAAATGGACTACAAACTGTAACCAGAACACTTCTGAAACCAAACTCTTGTCCTGTCACCTACAGTTTCTGTATCCAAAATCTGTTATTAAAAATTAAGCAGCAACAAAACTATATCAAAAGATCTGTTTTCAAACAGTGGTATAACCCAAGTCTCATTTATCCAGTTATATGATACTCAGTACTTCCCAGACAGACAGCCCTCTCTGATGGGGAACTGAACTAAAAGTGAAACTTATCCATGCTCTCTGCAAAACTGGAGTCCATTAACATAAACAGTAATTTTAACTCACTGAACACGGGTGCAACTAGTCTACCACCACCTTGATTTGTAAGTTGTTAATGTTATTGTGTGACTTTTGTGAATCCAAACTAACCCTTTAAAACAGTAAAGTCACACAATATCACAAACTAACTTACTGACTGAGGTGGCGGTAGACCAACATCTCCCATGTTCTGTGAGGTAAAATCACTGTTTTTGTCAGTGGAGTCTGGCTTTGAAGCGGGCATAATAAGCTTCACTTTTAGTTCAGGTCCCTGTCAGAAGGAGCTGTCTGGGAAGTACTAACCATATGACTAGATAAAAGAGACTTGGATTATACTCCACCAGTTGTGTGCGAGTTTGTGAAGGAATGTTTTGATATCATTTTACGTTGTTAAATGTGGACCATTATGTATTCAGTTTATCAAGCATTTTCTCCATTTGGATTCTTCACTCATCAGGAAGAACAAAGTTTTCTTCATATAGTTAAAATAACACAGAGTGTAACTGATATACAAATGGTCATCTGCAGGATGAAGTTTTCCTGAAGTCGTAAAACAAGGTAAACAAAAACAAAATATGTATCAATATATAAATGTATATGAATGTGTACATGCATATATACACACACACACACACACACAGGCACATAGATACATATGTGTATATACTTACTTTGTACACATGCTTCACCACTCATATGCATGAAAACATGTACACATACACACATAAAACATCAGGATATTGTAAAAATGCTATCCTAAAAAAACATTTTCAACTGTTTTTTAAAAGTGGATACAGATGTATCTTATCTCCACAGGAAGTGGATTCCAGTAGTTTGGACCACTACTTGAGTAAATATACTTAGTTACTTTTTATCCCTGGCGGTATGTCCACAGAGTGGTGTTTGTAATCTCCTCCCACTAGACAGCACACTAACTGTATCATTACCTAAACAGAGAAGAAATGACCTGACAGCTGGACAAGTGGTAGAAAAAAAGTGGTTGTACTTGCAGGAGAGTTCAGTGAAAAGATGGAAATAGTCAGCTGAACGAGGGATGAGAGGTGAGGAGGAAACAGAAGGAGGAGCTGAAGCCAGACAAGCTCATTAAAGAGAGGGCAGCAGTGTGACAAATGATGCATGGAGCTGGCGGCATTGATCTCCCCTTCCTCACAAGGGGTGGGGTGTCTGGGCAGGGAAATGCATGGAAAAGTGTGTGTATATGTGTGTGTGGACTGAGAAATACTCAGGTGCCACGGCCCTAATGGAGAGGCCAGAGCCGGCAGCCTGTTGACAGATGACTTGTCAGAGGAGGGGAGGAGGAAAAAAGAGGAAAGGGAGTGATTAGATAGTTGTGCTAATGCTTGACCTCCTCTACCCCCTTGCCTGTCCTTCATCTCCACTGAGGAAGAGGGGAGGAAGAGAGGAAGAATGATGGAGGGAGAGGATAGAGTGGTGAAATAATAGTGAGGAGAAATGCTGAGATGGGGGGAATAAGTGCCTTTCTTGGCACTACATCAGCACATTGTTCAGACAGTGAGAGCTAAAATAAATTAAGTTTTCAGGGATTTGTGAGTGTGACAGCACACACATCTTAAATCTGGACTAAACCATCCTACATCATTTCCTGTCTCATGCTTCCTTTACTTGAAGAGTTTTATTAATCATCTCCATAGCAGAGTCAGTGCTGGAGAGGGATTTTTTTCTGACACTATTCTCAGGAAGAACGTCAGTGAGTGCCAATAAATGGCATTATATTTATATTCAAGTGAAAAAGCCTAATACTGGCCGCAGTTATTATGACATGGACAAAAGAGGAAGTCAGTGACATTATTATAGAACAACAAAGTTCATGTAAAGAGGTGGTCAGGTTAGATCATAGACTGTATAAATAATGGATGTTCTCTCTGTGACTTCACACATAAGTTTCTGAAGAGCCTTTTTGAAGCTCATCAAGAGGCTCCCAGGTGTCAACATCTTGGCAGTGCCTGAATCCACCTAACTCCCAGCTAATGCAAAAAAAGGTGGAGTGTGGGTGGAGCTGAGGCTGGCAGAGTGGGTTCATGTCATTGGTCCGACAGCCCATTGGTCCGACATCCCATTAGTCCAACGGTCTGCGGTGCTGAACAGCTCCCAGCGGGCATATTTCTGCCTTGATGGTGCGCCGCGACCGGCTCTGGGTCAGCTGGGAAAGGCTTGAGGCGAAGCAGGCTCACGGCTTATGTGTTTGTCACTTTCTTTTTCATTTTAACCCACACCATGATCTTTTCCTGACCCTAACCAATTGGTTTTTGTGCCTAAACCTAACCAGACCTTAACCACAGGGCATCATGATGATTTCGGAACAACGGGACTTCGGAACAATGGGTTTAATATGGTCGGAACAATGGGATGTCGGACCAATGGGATGTCGGACCAATGGGCAGTTCCCGGCAGAGTGAAGCGTGGTTGCTGAAACTAGGTCCCCAGGAGGTGCACTGGGCTTTAAAGCCAATTTTCGTAGTGGCCAAACAGTGATTCTGCCATTTCCAAAGTTAGTTACATGATGCCATTGGGCATCAAAGAAAAAGACTTTCTGCCATAGACTTACACTGGGAAAGACACGTCTATAAATTGGTGAATACATTTTTTTTTTTTTTAAGCATGACAACTCCTGCGATATGACCAATGCCACCACCAGGATTTAATCCATTCAGTCCAATAACATTTCAAAGGTACAAAAGAGCTACAAGATTAAATTATTTTAACCCATTCAAGTTAGGGCAGTGCTAAACTGGAAGCTGCTAGGCTGGTGGAAGTTGGCTGCTGAGCTGCGTTCGCCCGTGCTTCACGGTCGTGCTAAGCAGTTGTAAGTCTCTAGTGGAAAAAGACCTTTTTTTGGCTTCATGCGCCACTGAGCAACTTTCACAGGAGTGAACGAGGTCCTTCCACCAATGCTGCATCTAGGTCTCTTAATACATCCATGGCTGAAACAAGCCCACCTAGCTCAAAGCTACCAAGCTATCTAGAGCCAACAAGATATGATGGACCTTTATTTTCCAACCTCACAGAGACACCTGTGTACTGTATTATCACCCTTAATTCTTTGGTGCATGCTGATTTATTTACTGTGGCATGCATACACTCCCATTGGCATCTTTTGCACAGCTGGAGTTACCCAAGGCTAATTCATAAGCTGGCTAATTAGCTAGTTATCAAGCTAACTCACTGAAAAAAATGGAGGACAGACTTCTTGCACTATGTGTTAGTACAATTAACTGCACAGAAAGCTATATTATTTATATGAAAATCTCTCGCACCAAAACGCACCAACACCACAAACATGACCAAGGCCTCAAATTTAGTGACTAGCTGGGATGATGCTTAGCAGACAGCTAGTGGCTAGTGACACCACCCACCTGTCAATCAAAGCGACCATGCCCTTAATAATGCTTAACTTTAAGGCCTAATAAAACATAAATGCGTGACTTGTATAAACTTTGACCCCCCGTACAGCTGTCATTATGATGAAATTAGCTATAGAGACAAAACTGTTTTTTGTACCAGGCGGTAAACATGGTTATTTCTGCTACAGAGTTGGGCATCTTAACATGGGGGTCTATGGAGATTGACTCTGTTTTGGAGCAAGCCTCAAGTGGCCATTCCATTCCATTTTTTGGCACTTCCACATTGGCTTCATTTTTCAGCCTCAGAGGCAGTACAGAGGTTCTTAAGAAAGTATCATTTTAACCCAATCCATGATATTTCTTTAAGTCTAATCAAGTCTAACCAAACCTTAACCAGAGCTTTGCCACATGATAAAACTGATTTATTTGTCGAACATGTTTTCTAATGGTTTTGGAAGCATAATAGTGGCATCAGATAAGAAAACACTAACGTGTCATTACGGTGAGCATGGGCAAAGTATGTATTTTGTTTTTCCTTTAAATGGGTTGTAACTGACATATAAAGCATCAGCCAATTATTTATTAACCATTTATAAAGCCAGAACTCACAGATTATAAACCTCTAATAAAGGGTAATTTATAAGGGGGTTCGTGCTGTAAGTTCTGTGTGACTAGATCTACACAAGCTCAATTTTACCAACTTTGCATTAGATGCACAAAAAGAACCTGTCTTAAAACACTGCAAATTAATGTTTTGAGTCTTACCCAGTGCTAGGGGGTAACAGTAGAACAATGGAGTCGCAAAGTGCTCAATATAGAAAAAAACAACCACACAATTCTGAAATAATTACATGAATGAGAGCAATGTTTTTGTTTTGTTTTTTTAAAATTGAACACGATAGGGTTCCATATGAAAGCAACACCTGTGCAATGAAATCACCCTGCAACAATTATCACTTCTGCAAGTTTGAAATGTGCTGTTTTTGTTGAGATGAGATCACAGAGGTGTTGATCAAACTCTGTAGTAAATTCTGAGGCTGTACTCTGAGGAGTTACATTATATTGTAAGGTATACCTAAACTACAGCCTAAAAAAATGTGTGAAGAGATGTACCAGGCACAGTGCCACTGTGGTTGGCTGACAGAGAAGCGGAGCAGGCTCACTGTTGGCAGCGTGAAGAAGGCAGCTGCTGCGAGTAACATCCAATTTCTGTAGAATGTCTAAATGTTATCAAAAAATCAGGTTACATGTGGTACTATAACAACAGCGGAGCTCAGCAAACACAACACCCTTTACTTTAACCCTTCCCATTTAACATTTACAAGCAGTATAGAAACTTGTAATAAATGGTTCATAAACTGAATTAATGTATTTATCATGCTAATATATATATATATATATACACAGTACTGTGCAAAAGTCTTAGGCCACCATTAGATTTGTTGTTTTAGCAATGCTATAATAACTATATATAATTATTTCTCGGTCTCTTTATTAGAATACAACCAGAAAATACACTAAATGTGTATGCAGTATTAAAAAACAGGAAAAAAAACATCAGAAAAAGCAGCTTTTATAGGCTAAAGTGGCAAGTATTAAGTGACCTCCCTTTACATTTGAACCTGGCTCTCACCTAAATGGAATGGAACCCTAATTAATGTTAATGTTAAAACCTGTGTTTGTCCTGTGATAAGATATGCTAAAGCTCACAACGATTGGAATGAAAATCAGTGGAAAAGAGTATTATGGAGTGACAAATCAAAGTTTGACATTTTTGCGTCCAATCGCAGACAATATGTGAGAAGAAGAGTTGGAGAGAGATAGAGGAATGGATGCTTGTGGCCTTCAGTGAAACACGGTGGTGGGTCTGTCCTGGTTTGGGGCTGCATTTCTGCCAGTGGTGTTGGCAATATTGTCCAAATTGATGGGATCATGAATGCTGAAAAGTACAGACAGGTTTTAATTCATCATGCCATTCCTTCTGGAAAGCACCTGATCGGGAATGGCTTCATTTTTCAGCACGATAACGATCCCAAGCACACTACTAATACAGTAAAATCATATTTAGAGAGAAAAACTGCTGATAAAACACTAACAGTCATGGATTGGCCTTCCCAGAGTCCAGACCTGAATATAATGGAGGCAGCATGGGATCACCTGAACAGAGAAATAAATAAAAGACACTCTAAATCTAAAGAGGAACTCTGGGAAATGCTGAAAGAAGTGTGGTATAATATACCAGATGATTACTTCAGAAAACTTCAGGACAGTCTTCAACTCCAGTGAAGCATCTGTAACTGCAGTGTAAACAATTAATGACTGACTGACAATATAATACGCTGTTGTATTCAAGTCCTGTCATCAGAAATTCTGCAGCAGCAGAAATTTAAGTGAATAAACAAAACCTTACTGTCTTCCTGATAGAAGAGAGAACTCTGTGGATTAGTTTGGAAATGTGTCTTCATGAGTTGGCAGCTTACACTTCTCCTCCATTCAAAAATGTGTTTTTCTTCAGTTTATGTGCCCTAAAATTTCTGACCTTAACTGTACTGATTTGTGTCTGTGCAAGTTTGTCACTAGAGAAGTACTTTACTGAGGGTGAGGGTGATTTTTGTGCACTTTCCTAAAATCTGAGATTCCAGCGTACACCAGGCAAGCTAGATTACATACCTCACTAATACTAATACAGCAGACACTGCATCAGCTTAGTGAAAGTTTTGCCCACAAACGTGGTTGAGTGTGTAGTTTCTGGATGTAAACCAGACCCCAAAGCTTCTTTCCACTATTTACTAAAAACTCCATCCTAGCAGATATTATTATTATATTGTATATTAATGTTTCACAAATATTAACGCTTGGAAAAGTTTGCAAATCTGTTTATTTTGAACCAAATCATGATTTTTATCTTAACCTTTATCAAGAAATTTCCTTCTATCAGAGGAACCTCTTTGCAAACTTCTCCTAACAGCACAGTGTGGGCGACTTCAAGTTAGCCAGCAAGCTCAAAAGCTAACAAGCAATATAAACTAGAATTACTGCATCAGGGTTAAGTCTGCCTCCGCGAACCAGTCAAGTTGCAGTTAACATCCATGGCTGTTCTGACTTGTATGTAGCCATGACGGCTAACAATCCTTCAAATATGGATGTTGCTGCAAAGAAGCTTCATATAAACACGGATGCTTCACACACATCTTCAACCTGGTAGCACAGTTCAGTACAGTTTCAAGGTGGGGACCCAAGATTGCTGTCACCAGTTCAGTATCTGACCAACGCCGGATTTCCACTGGATGCGTGTCCGTTGCGGAACGGCAGCGCTGGTTATCCGCTAATATCTCCTCGTCCATGGTGTTCACGGGGTGAAATGACGTCTGAAAACCTCTGACCTGTTGACTTCAGGCCTGCCTATGCCCATTATGTAGTTTTTAAGGTGTAGTGCAGGGAAATATGATCCGCCGTGAACACTATGTACTTTATTTTGAAAATTAACCGGATGTTTTATTGTGTTTCTGTGCACGACTTCCTGCCCCGCACGATCTGCTCTGTGCTGAATTGCTGCGTTGTGCTCCGGCGTCCGGCAAAAATAGAAGTCCTGCGTATCTGTTGCGGAGGGCTCCGGAGTGCCGGAGCTGAGATGGACCCGGAACGCAGCACAGCCGCAGCTGGTGGAAACACACACATTGACTAGAATGGAATCCTATCGGCTCCGCTGCTGTGCCGGAGCGCAGACGCAACCAACACGCATCTGGTGGAAATTGGCCTCAACTGTCTCCCCCTCTGCTCCTGAGTTATAAAGCTGAAAATGGCGGTAGGTTTTTTTCAGGAAATTGACCTTTGACCTTTAATGTCATCATTTGATCAAGTCATCTAATTCAGGGTTTCCCACACATTTATTTATTCATTTGTGGCGGCCCGCTTCAATTTAAACATCTGCCCCTGTGAAAAGAGTGTGTCCAATTTTGAGAAATTTCCTCAAGGTGTTCTTGAGATATTGCGTCCACGAGAATGGGACAGACTGATGGATAGAAGGACAACCCAAAAACATAATGCCTCCAGTTATTATGGTTATCCGGTTATTATGGTTATTGCCAGCTCTCGGGTATTGACAATAAAAGATGCTAACTGGACTTAGCATTCTGAAATGTCTGCTGGTTGCCAGTTTTGGCGCACAACAGACTCCTCACCTGAATCTGGATCTGAGTGAGGCTCTAAAATGTGTAGCTGAATCCCTCCAATGTTCCCTCTAATGCTAACAAGAGGCATCTGGATGCACACTGTTCTTTCACCAGACAACCTAGCACTAGCAGCGCTAGAGAAATTGTAACACAAAACCTGCTGCAAGCTGCTTTGGTGGGCGGGGCAGAGACCCAATCCAGAATTTTTCAATGAGGGAGAAAAAGTAGATCTGCTTCCTGCCCAGAGCTTTTTTTTTGTTTAACTTTTTATGTAAGAAAACCATGTTAAACAAAATATTAATCATAGCAGAGTATTTTTACACACTTAAAAATGTGTCTGGTGGAGGACTTTAAGTACACTGACCAACAACAAAGTATTCCCTAACAAATACTTTGCAGAAGAAGCCTGCTGTATGTCTTTTTTAAAATAATAACTGCTTGTCAACAAATGCACCAAAGAAGCACTAATTTACCTAAATTCACTGACAACTTGCCATGTAGCAAACATGACTCTTTAAAAGGGTTTGTCAATTTTTATTATAGGCTGCAGTAATGGCGTTTCCCAGGAAGACAGTTTTATGTATTTGTGTGCGTATGTGCAAAGATTGGGAGATGAGCCAAGACAACCGCAAGGACAAAGTAAAAAGATAACAGTTTGCAAAAGAAAGGCAGTCATGAAGGAAAGGAGGGAGGAAAGAAGAAGAAGAAAATAAATGAGTGGGTTTGTTGCGATTCAGGCAGCCACACCGGGACTATCATTACCATACATCAGGACAATGAATGAGGCTTTCAGCAAGCGGTAATAAGAATTTGATAAATCATGAGCCGAGAATTAACTAGACGTCAAAACAATGAGAGCACCCTGATAGATGAAGAGAGGATGATGGCATAGATTAGTCAGAGCAGAGCATAGGAAAGGAGAGAGGGAGGGGAAGAGAGGGGAAAAAGAGAGTCCACACAAGGTCAGGAGAGGTAAGGAGGGGTCGGCAGCAAAGAAAACTGTAGTGGAAACTAATGGAAGAAGAGGAGAGAGACGAATAGGTAACTGGGGTCAGGGAGTGATAACAGTGGACACAGTGGAACAAAGACTGAGCATGTTTGCCTGCTGAGAAATGATTGGAGGATACGGTAACGTACATCCAGAAATTATAAATTAAAATCTAACCCTTTCAGATCAACGTGTAGTGGTGGCACACAGTCTTAACAATCGGTGACCTGTGTGTAATGAACATGAGTAAACAGCAGCTAGTGGTTCTTAGAGGCTGAGCTAAACATGCTTACAATGACAATGCTAACATGCAGAAGTTAAGCAGATGTAATGTTTACATCTTAATCATATTAGTTTAGCATTTGCTAATTACCATTAAACACAAAGTACAGCCGAGGGCAATGGAAATATCATTAGTTCTGCAGGAATTTGATTACTCAGCAAAGTATTTGACAAAAAGAAATTTTGACATGATAATGGTGCTAAATGAAAAGCGTACTCCACTTCAGCATTGCACATCTGTAACATTGTAAAACTTAGAATGGACAGTAAAAAAAAAAAAGTATAATTTATGGCACACATTCTTCTTTCTTGTCAAAATCTGGAGCCTACATTACCCACAGTGCAACTCAACTGCAGACAGTATGGTCAAAGATTTGGGCTCATTATGCTAGTAGCTCATGTAGCCTTGAGCCTTTTGCCTCAAAGAAAGATGAGGAGTGGGCTATGGAGGTGTGGTAAACACTTCTTTCTAAAGGCCCAGGCACACCAAGCTAACATCAAAGAACAACAAGAGGCGACCCAACATTGGGCTTTTGTCGCCTCTTTTTGCATGTGTTTCGCCCAAAAAGTCAAAAATCAGAAGACCATCTTGACACCATTTAGCCAGTTAGCACATTAAAACACAATCCAACATTAAAAGATCAGAGCATATTTACCATCCACCAGTGAACAATAAAACAAACCATCACAAAATTTTCTGCTAAAGAGCTCAGTGGCTACAGAAAAATAATCTTACCTTATGTAACAAGTTTGTTTTGGGCTCACTGCCTCTTGACTTTAGCTCTTTGTTTACTTTCCTCTCTTAAGTTTCTCTTCTCGTGCACTGAGCTGAAATCAGAGTGATTTCATTCACCAATTGGCTATGCTGTCTCTGACGCCAATTCAACATACTGAATCAGCTGAAAAAGAAGCTAACAAGGGCAAACAAAGGCCGACAAGGGCCGACGATCAGGGACACACCGCAAAGACTAGGGGGACAGATGCTTGGCCCCACACTGACCAAAGGCCAACAGATAGAGGGGTCTACAGTATATGTTTGACAGATAAATCCAGGATGTCAAACTCACTCAGCACCAAATACATGTTTAAGAGATAATGATAGAAGCTATTGAGAAAGCTCACAGATCACAGTGTAAAAGTGAACTACCACATCACCTTGCCAATTTTCAAAAGTTCTGTATCATCGCAGTGTGTGCAGATCAGCAGTGTTTGACTTCCCCCTGTATTACCAGTGCCTGGACCTCCACTGACAGATGAGCAGTGAGCTTCGAGGAAAGCAAACACCATTCATCTGCACACACTGTGATGACACACAGCTAGTTAAATAATGGCAAAGATACCCTGTTTACCTGCACTGTTCATGTCAAGCAATGTAGGTCTTTATTAACTCCTACAATCATTACAAAGCAAAAGCACTATGTGTATTTATACCTTCAGTGCTAGCTAGCTAGCTAGCTAAATCTACACTTTTCAGGGTTTAAGGATTTTGGTTTTGGAAGGGAAAAAAACCCAACAGTTGTCAAAATGCTTCATTTTCATTTTGCTGGATGAAAAATCAGTGGATCACCAAAGTCAGAAGGATTCATCCTCTGAGGACCATAAATGTAAGAAACAAATTTCATAGCAATCTATTCAATAGTTGAGATATTTCAGTCTGGACCAAAGTGGTGGACCAACAGACTGACACTGCCATCCCTACAGCCACACCACTAGCAAAACAGCACCGCAAGCTAGTCTGCAAGAACATCAACCCAAATTTTGATTGACAAGTTTTTCATTAACATTCCACTTTATTGTCTGTCTTACTCATACCTCCTCTCCTCTTCACCCCTCCTGCCTCGGTTACTCCTCTTCTCACAGGGTGAGGGATGTGACAGGAGGATGTTTATTTAATGAGAGCAGTCTGGAGGGGGTAATGAAATCTACCCTAACACCATTAACAACCAGGCTTATCAGCTCCCGGGACACACGTCAGCATGCTGCAGCCTTTTGTTCTCTGGCTCGAGGCTGCCGCCGACCTAAAGGACAGATTAAGGATTCCCTGAACAGTGTCGACACCTACGTTGAGAAATTAAAAACTGACCACCAAATCTCTGTTGTGAACTAACTCTATCATTTTTCACTTAGCTCATTATAAAATGACATGGATGGCATTATAGGAGACAGGGTAAGTGGGCAGGTGTCTGACAGGTACATGTAAGGTATCTGCAGAGTGTGTTCGAGTGTGGGAGGTGGTTGGTTTGTTACCTGACCACACAGACACAATCAATCTCCCTCCATGTCGTGGTAATTGATGCTGATGGATGGACGTCTCTTTCTCTAACACACACATACACAGACAAGACACAAGACAGGAAGTCTGTGTGTGTATGGCAACACGTAGAGGGACAATAAACCTCAATCTTCTTGCAAATGTATCCGAATTCTACGCCTCTTTTTCCTCACTCCCTCACTGTTTCAGATCCATGTTTGTGGTGATGAGTGCCATCCCAGTGCCACTGTTCCACCCTTGAATCGTACAATATTCAGTGAAAGGCTCATTTGCTGAGCATTACATTAGAGCGGAGCTGCTGATGGCCACACAAAAGCCATGTAAATGAGCTGTGAGAGAGGCCCATCAGTCATCGTGCCAGATGCGCTCTCCCATTATTATTTATGGCCATAATTGGCCCGTGTTTCCTCAGGCAATGACTCTGCACTGATGGATCTGATGATGACTCCGCTCAGCTCAACAATCAGGAAGAAGGAAGACAGAGGAAAGGAAGTTAACATGTGCAGAGGGGATGCATGTATGAGAAAAAACAGCAGTGCCATTTACATGATACAAAATGGCAAGACAAAGTGTTATATGGCAGTTGAGTTGCACAAAATGGGAATCATCCAAATACTGATGTAGGGGTAGAAATTATGAATCACTTTTCTTTCCAAATTTTTCATTCAGTTCAAAGACTCATAGTCACTAGTAGGGTCTCTGTTCAAATGTCGTGCAAATTCTAACAGAATTTTCAGAAAATCTGTGAAAGAAAATGCAGATTAATGCGTGATTCCATTCACTACTGTTTAGCTAATATTAAAAAGAAAATATTACAGATTGGGATATAGTTTGTTTTCTTTTCAAAGCTAAGTAATTGCATCACCATTAATCAGTAAGTAAACATGTCACTGTTCATACCACCTCAATCATTGCTCATTACTGACTGAGACATTTTCAGTTCAGTAGTAAGATCAGTCAGTTGCAAGTTCAAGCTGTTAATTCTAGGACAAAACTGGGCCTAAGCAGCACTGTTTGATGAATCAGCAGCCAGTTATTTCGAAGATATCACATTTTTTGTTTCTGTTGTTCTCACAGTCTTCCAGTAAGCTTAAATCAGGAAGTTACCTACACTGAGCTTATGGTGCACTCAGTCACCGTTGAGGAGCTCCACTGCAAAAACCTACTGATTTGGTCGTTGTGACCATGGTGATTCAGTAATCAGGTGAGTTTGAAGATTCATTGTCAATGATTCCTTCTTACATGTACTGAGGGTGGTAGAAAAAAAATGATACAGAATAGTATTGCGATATTTTTGTGTGGCAATCTAGCACCTTCACTCAGTGCCAAGTATTGTTTTTGTTTTTTAATTATATTATGAATTATTCATATTACAAATACAAATTAAACTTTAGGTAGCCTACTAGAATAATATAATCAAATGCTTTTTCACTATATACATTTTGCTGCTGCAAACAAATGGCTGAAGTGAGATGAACAGACTGAAAACTTTATCTTATTAGATAAAACAGATGTTGACAAAGTTTTCCTTTGAGGACATTATTTACAGTTGAGAAAAGGTAATGAATCGCAAGATATCGCAATATATTTCATCCTAATACTCAGCATATTGTTACATATTTAAAATTGTAATAATGTTGTATCATAACTTAAGTATTGTGATAATATCATATTGTGGATCCTCTGGTGATTCCCACCTCTAACATATACTAATCAGCTCTACTTGTTAGGAAAAAAAATGATTGACTTAACTCTCACAATGTTTCTATTTACAATTTTGTAAATTTTTTTTAATGACTGAATCAATATAATTCAAATTTGAAGGTATAAATAGGTTGCTGCTTTTTGTGTGGTAGTCAATGAGTAAAGTGATGTCATAGCCATTTCAAGAAAAACAAAGCCAAAGCAAAAAAGCAGACAATGGTGGACAGTCTGAGGACTTGGACTTTCAGCTGCTCGAATAGCAGTTCAAATTCAGTCAGTCCAGTACAAACTTCCCACTGGATAATCAAACTTTCTGTTGCTGCTGTCACACAGATTAAACTCTGCCTGCTGTGAACTCCAGGACTGCCCACTCTCCTGCATACAACAAGTAGTCCCCTTGCAGCGGGGCGAAGCAGAGGGACTGAGGGGTGGCTAGCCAGCTAACTCTTGTCTCATTTGTGGTTTGATAAACAGAAAAAGAGAGCGAGGAGCTGAGCAAATCAGTGCACTGCACGCAGCACAGGATTAAGATTTTAGCAAAATCAAATATCAAAAAAGTGACAGTCAGCGGTGATACTGTGACAGTTGCCAATGTAAGGTTGACACTGCACTGAGTGAGCATTGATGAGCAGGAAAAGCTAAATGCAGCAATTTAAAGTTACTTCCAAAAGTACATATTTTTTATTCATTATTGTACATATTCATTTTAATCAGTAAGAAAATAAGTCAAGTTTATTCAATATAGGACCTTTCACAGAGCAAGGTTATAAAGTGCTTTTCTTGAATACCATTGTTAAAAATAAGACTATAAAAACAGTTTATTCACTACTTTTCTATGCAGTTTTTGATGCTGCTAAACAGTCAGAAAGACTGGCTGACATGAGATGTGCACTGTTTTTGGGAATATGTCTTGTGATATACAGTCTCTACAAGTGTATGATTTAACTTTTTTCCCATAGTCTAGTGTTAAAAAGATAAACCAGAATCTCATTTATTTGTTACACTCAATTGCAATACTTTAAAAATTGCAATGCACATTGAATCAGCATCAAAGAATCGTGATAGTATCAAATTAGAAGATATCGTCCCAGCCCTACTACATGGTCTGAGGGTCTGTATCTGATACACAACACATTGACTTAATGCAAGACAAAATCGACTGACTCCACAAAGTCATCCATCATTTAGGGGTGATTGAACCCTCCTAATATGTGGTTATCAATTGGGTTGCTGTGCAGTCAGAGGCAATCACGACAGACAGTCAGGAATAGAGATATGGATTGTCAGGGGATTGACGTTGGATTAGGTTGGTTAACTCGAGGATTGACAGGCAGGGTTCAGAGGTCGTTGGTTAAGGGGTCTGTCGGCTCATTATGACCTCTTCTCCTGATCACTTTCTCTGTCTGGTCCTGCCTCAGTTGTGAGTTAATGACTTTCTGTTGAGGCTGAGTGGAGTTTGTATCAGTGATGTAGAAATGTTGCATGTCTGGGTTTGTCGTCAGTCATCACAGATGTGTTGACAGGTCCTGTCAGTTTGCCTCTACCTCTTCCAGTTGGCAGGTAGACAACTTGTTGGCAGGTCTATTTCCCCCTTGTCTTACACCGAAGGGCACCACGTTAGATTTGTGCGTGTGCTGTTGAGTGCAGGGGCACTGAGTATGCATATCTGATATGTGTGACTCTCCCAGGCAGGCTCAGATAATGTGTTTTGCTGTATTCATTTGGCTCAGAAAACGCTGACCTCTGTAACTGATGATCGGTGTTTCCACAAGGTTTTCCCCCTTTTAATGTTTTAGTTTCTGCTCAAAGACACAAAGCACGGTATCAACTTATTGCGTGCAGATTGTAGTAACCTTTCTGACCTTATTATTATTACACAGTTGACTCAGGATATGACGGACTATCTCTGAGGACACTGCAACAAAGTGAAAGTAAGAATGGATTTGTACTTTGTAGGATTTTAGAGTACTGTCTACATTTACAGTATAACATCAATGTAAGTTGCAATAACTGTCCAAACAGTGTTTAGATGTATGAAGAGGAATCCACCATGCAGGCAGACAGTAGATATTTAGCATTTTCTTTTTTGGGACCTTGTTGGTCTGAATTACCTTGTTTCAGTCTGCTGAAGAACTGAAAAACTTGTGTTTACTTAAGTCATCCTGAACGCTTTTTAAAATTATATTTTTATGTTGAAAACATTTTTAAAACAGTTCTGTTGTCCATGAGAATGCTTTTAATTTGTAAAACAGATGTGTTTCAAGAAAGAGACTATAACAAAAGCTTATTCTGTATGACAAAGAGAAATGCTACAATCGATGTGTTTGCACTTTATTGCCTTTAACCTTAATGTACTTTGGCCTTCGATACACAATCAATACATCTGAATGTTTTTAGCCAAATACTGGTCGATCCACCACTTTGGTCTAGACTGGTAGTATTTTAATGGATTGCCATGAAATTTGGTTCAGACATTCATAATCCCCAGGGGATGAATCCTAATGGCTTTGGTGATCCCCTGATTTTTAATCTAGCATCTAGCTGACCAAATGCCTTAAAAATGTATGACATTCCCATCAGCCTCAGCTGTGCTTTGTGTTTCACACTAATGTTTGCAAATGTTTGCATGTTAAGACACTAAACTAAGATAAGCTAAAAACAATGAGCTAAAAATGCTAGAAGGTCACTGTAAAGTAACTGCTCATTGTGCAATGCATCCGAAATCTTTAGTAACTTGAGTAACTAATTTATTGACAATAATAATAATAACACTAATGTGTAACTAATAACATTAATGTGCACAATAGCAGTAATGTTCATTATCCTAAAACCAACATAACATTAAAATATGATCAAAGTGGTGGGCAAAGAGTAGATTAATGAACAAGGACTATAGTACTGATTCATAGACTAGTTCTGATTAATGTGAGGTGAATCTGGGAGGAAGAAGTGTGTCATGGCTGAAATAAAACATCTGTGATGAGTCGTTTCCAAATGATGTAACCTGCTCTCAACCCCAAAATATGCTATTACGAAAGACAGGAAAAAGGTACTGTTAGATCACAACCTGTGTGTCAGTAAATGCAGTTTGTATGATCTTGGAGAACATTTTGTGCGTAGATAATGTGGAGTGACAGAGCTAGAAAAGAGCTGTCGGCTCAGTGTGTGTCTGTTGCCTGGTGTTGACAGACATGCAGTTATGGTCGGCTGTATCTTGGCAGTTTCCACTCACTCAATCATACAATAAGAGAGACTGACAGAGTTGACTTGGCCATGAACTTTGTCACATTCCTCTTGACATGTGGTTGTAAGAACTGCTTAAACCTAAATTTTGCCAAACTCTTTTTAGTCATAATGGCTCTAGGGATGGCAATGTATGTCTGTTAGTCCATTACTTTGGTTCAGACTAAATTTTCTCAGCCTATATTAATATGGGTTGCCAGGAAATTTTGTGCAGACATTCCCAGATGATGGAGCCCATTGACTTTTGTGATCAACTGACTTTTCCTCTAGCACCATCATGAGGTTGACATTTTTTGGCTTTTATGAAATGTCTCAACAACTATTGGACGGAATGCTATGACATTTTGGTTTACACTATTATGTCCCCTCTCAGAATGCATTACTTTGAACAACTTTGGTTTGATTCATTGACTTTCATTTAGCACCATCATTAGGTCCAAATTTTTATTTGTCCAATACTTAACCTACAAAACTACAGACATTATTGCCATCAGCCTCAGCCTACTTTATGTTGAGTACTAATTTGTAAAAGGAATGATTATGCTTGGGTGGTATAACAGGATTAGGGTATACCAGGGTGTTTAGAAATCCAGACAGTGTGACTTTCAATACCGTCAAAAATACAGACGCTCATCTGTCTATTAACCTCATACTGACTGTAATGTGGAATGTCAGTGGTGGGTATAACGTTACAGGACTGTAAACAGCCGGCCTGTGACAGCAGAGAGAGAGCAGAGAGACCAAAATGAGGAAATGTGCATCTACTCATGGACAAGGGGCTCATGCTCATGACAAAGCAGGATGTAAACATAAATGGAATCTTCCTCGACTGAGCTGTGACATTGTTAGCTCAGCGATGCTAGGTGAGCTATATGTGCACTTCCTTTTGCCCATTGACATGGTTGGTGGGGTGTCTTTCAGTGAAATGAAAATATTTCCTACATGAAACTGCTCACAACAAGGTCTGTGGATTATCTTGAGTAACCTGGTCATGATTTCTGAGAAGAGACATTGCTGTTAAGTTTTTCAAATTTATTTTTTTAGCGCTTTGAGCACATCAAGCTGAGTGCCATCTGGTTACATTATATTGGACAAAAGGCAGACATCTCAACACTTGGCAACACAGACTGATAACAGCACTACCGATAAGAGAAAAGGTATGTATTTTTGATGCCATGCCATGGAGGAGAGAAAATAGAGAGAAGCTAAGGGAACTATTATGACTGATTACTACTACTGTTAGCAGTTAGCATCTCGGTTTCCAGAATCAAATATTTTGCAAAAACATGCAAATTAATCCTATTGTATGCCTTTCTGATATTACCAATCCTTTAGTGTTTAAAAAAAAATCGAACTTTTCTGCTTTCTGAACACCATTTATTCCTTCCCTTTTACTCACAGCCCCCCTCCCTCTCAGGCCCTTTCTATCTCTGTCTGTAACACATCTTTGAGGCGACTGAGGAAGTCTCTCTGTCACAATGTGCTTGCTATTCCTTCCAGGAGAGGATTGATGCGTCTCTGTGACTGACAGACTACATAAACAGCTAAATGCGTGGCTCAGAGCTGTCTGGCAGCCGGGCCCCCTGTGCAGGCAGAGGCTGTACTCAACACTCATGTCCTGGGGGCCTGTGAGGGAGGAACGAGGCCGGGGGCTGGCAGTGTTCTTGTACGCCTACACCCCTGATGTAGATACACAGTGTGCAAGCTGCTATTCTGAGGAGTGCATATCATTTGGCGTGATGTTCTCATGGTATTAACTTGTAATCTTAATTAATTCATGAACATTTGGACACATTTTGGAAGCATGTGTGATGTTTCCAGTGATATATCGCACAGCGAGTGTGTAATTCCTGCTTTGTGATGCCCAGAAGGGAGGAAGACAGATCCAGCCAAATTACGAAATGCAGTTAAACACTGATTTTCTTCTATATTTGTTGATTTTCTAACACAGAAACAGAACACAACACACTGGTTACACTGATTTTCTCAAAGTAAGGCAGTCTGAATAACCCCCTCATGTATTCCACCTCTTCTCTACTTGTGTTTGCTTGAAAAGCTTTAATCTAATCCCCTGTTGGGAAAAGAGCAGGCTTATGTCTCCATCTGCTGGTCAAAATGTGTACATCCATCAACAACTCCTTTCCACAAGAAGTGCCAGCAACATTCAGCACTGACAATAAATCACATATGTTTCTGTGGAGCAGCTGAACTTGACTTTCTCCACAGTTACTTTGCTTGGACCATTACATTTCCAGAGTCAGTAAACAGGCAGCAAACAGCACTGCACACCCTTTACACCCTGGACACAACCTGCTCAAACGTCTCCCCTCTGGTAGGCCCTACAGAGCACTGTATGTGAAAACAACCAGACACAAGAACAGTTTCTCTCTACAGGTCAGCACCCTGATGAAAAGGTAGCATAAGTCATAAAGTGTCAATAACTCTACCTGTAACACTAAACATTCACTTACATACAAATGATACATTTACAGTTTAAAATACACACTGTGCTTTAATGTATGTGTCATTCAGCTATGTATCCTGCTTGCTGTGTATACTGTCTGCTATGTAGATATTTATATTGTACATAACCATCTACTTAATGTATAAAAAGTGATCTGGTACTTAACCCATTCAATATTTATTCCTTTGCAGTAGGGATTAACGATTCAGCGTAATAGCAGCCTATCAATATTGCAATATAGCCAAGTGCAATATCCAAATCACAGGAACTGCAATTTTTTGATGAAAATAAAATGGGTCAAAACATACCATTATAAATGAAGCATTGTGGTGGCCTACTATCATATTCCAAAGGTAAAGGATCCCAGCAAAAACCACACCATCATCATTTTTAGCCCATATATTTTTCAGTTAAAACCTCTGTTACCCTAGGGGCTACATTCAAAGGTTGTGGGATATATGGATGCTTCGAAACCCAACATCTAGGCTGACAAAGAAACTACTCCTTGTCCAGTGTTCCAACATCCACAAATGGCAACTGCTATTGCAACGAGAGATTGGTGAGGTATAACAAACATGCTATAGCAAGGGGGAGCCAAGACAACAGATCAAAGTGGGGGTGTCATCAGCAAGGGGGAATGACCTGAGATTGAAAATCATGGACAAGCTGGAAACCCAGCACCCCCGAAGCCGATTACCAAGGCTAAGCGACAAAGTACCTTCTGAAAGTCTGCTAGATGATGTGAATGTAACACTACCAACTACCCCCACTAGGACCATTACTGAGACCAATCAGCTGATATACACCACAACAACAGTGGTCCTAGAGATTCTTGGCTACAAGTAGAACACCATGAGCCACAAAGAGCATTATCCCCATAGAGAAGGAGGCTGGAGGCCAAGATCAAGGCAACACAGAGAGGAGTTAATCAACTCTCAGAGCTACAGAATGGTGTGGGGAAGAAAGGGATCCCCATGAAGTACAACAAACTGTCTGTATACCTGAGGCACTGGAGACTGCCAAGCAAAGGCTCACAGCTCTGGCTATCCGCCTGAAGAAATACATAGCAGAAACAGAAGCCAGGAGAATAAATAGGATGTTCTCCACGGAACCATCCAAAGTGTACTCTCACTGGCAAGATAACAACACGAGAATAGATCCACCCAGGGCTGAAACTGAACAGTACTGAAAGAGTATATGGGAGAAGGAAGCATGACATAACACCGATTCTCAGTGGCTAGTGGATCCAGTTACCATTACAACAGCAGACATCCAAGAAAGAGTGTCTGGAGAGCTGGACAGCACCAGGCCAGCACCAGGCCTTGGCAGCACAAATGAACCAGCTGCTGATGGATGGGATCCATCCACAGTGGCTGTACCAAGGACAGACAATTCTGATCATCAAGGATCCCCAGAAGGGCACAGTCCCATCCAACTATCGGCCAATAACCTGCCTCTGTACAACATGGAAGCTCCTGTCAGGCATCATAGCAGGTAAGCTGAATAGGCACATGGCCAAATACATGAGCAAGGCCAAGAAAGGAATCAGCAGTAATACCAGGGGAGCCAAGCACCAGCTACTGGTCAATAGAGCAGTCACCCAAGACTGCAAGACCAGGCAGACCAACCTGTGCACAGCCTGGATCGACTACAAAAAAGCCTACGACCTAATGCCACACACGTGGATACTGGAATGCTTGGAAATGTACAACATCAACAGGACACTAAGAGCCTTCATCAAGATCCCACTGGGGGTGTGGAAAACAACTCTGGAGGCCAATTCAAAGCCAATTGCACAAGTTATCATCAAGTGCTGCATTTACCAAGGTGATGCACTGTCCTTGATACTGTTCTGCATTGGTCTGAACCCCTACAGCCAACTCATGACAAAGAGTGGGTATGGATGCCGGTTCGCCACTGTCCAGGACAAAACAACCAAGATCCAGGAATATTTCAGGGAGATGGCCCCCAAAGATGAGCTGCTAAGTGAATACCTCAGGCACCAGAAACCCGAGAATGCAGAAGAGGAGGATGAACCATCATGGAAGGACAAGCCCCTGCACGGCATGTACCACCAACAGATTGAAGAAGTGGCTGACATCAAGAAATCCTATCATGGCTGGAAAAGGCTGAACTGAAAGACAGCACAGAAGCACAATCTAGTTCGAGATCAATAGAAGCTGGGCCTACCAAACCAGAGTGGACCCTGGGTGCAGGCTGTGCAAAGAGGCTCCTGAGACAGTCCAGCACATGCATAGCAAATGCAGTCAGGAACACCGTACATGGAGCTCCATATCCAAGTGGCTGGCATAGTGTACAGGAACATCTGCACTGAGTATGGGCTGGAAGTCCCAAGGTCAGAATGAAAGACACCTCCTAAGGTGTTTGAGAATGACCGAGCCAAGATCCTGTGGGACTTCCAGCTCCAGACTGACAAACTGGTGATGGCTAACCAACCAGACACCGTATTGATCGTCAAACAACAGAAGAAGACAGTGGCGATAGATGTAGCAATCCCGAGTGACAGTAACATCAGAAAGAAGGAACACAAGAGGCTTGAAAAATACCAAGGGCTGAAAGAGGAGCTAGAAAAGATGTGGGGAATAAAGGCAACAGTGATGCCAGTGGTAACTGGAGCACTCTGGGCTGTGGCCCACAAACTGTGAGAATGGCTCCAGCAGATTCCCAGTACAACATCTGAGGTCTCTGTCCAGCAGAGTGCAGTCCTAGGAACAGCTAAGATACTGCGCAGTATACAATTTTTATGGAGAAAAAGAAAAGAAGCATCATGCAAAAGTCTGGGCAACCCAAGAGATTTGACCTCTCAAACAACTCTCACCAGGGTCTCAGGCCTTAATTAGCTTGTTAAGGCTCTGGCATGTTCACAGTCATTATAAGGAAAGGCCAGGTGATGCAAATTTCAAAGCTTGATAAATATTCTGACAACTGAAAACTTTCAACAATCAGCAGCCATGGGCTCCTCTAAACAGCTGCCTAGCACTCTGAAAACTAAAATAATTGATGCCCACAAACCAGGAGGAAGCTATAGGAAGAAAACAAAGAGTTTTCAGGTAGGTGTTTCCTCATTTCGTAATGTAATTAAGAAATGGCAGTTAAGAGAAACTGTAGAGGATCATGTTGAGGTCTGGAGGATCAAGGAAACTCTCCGAGGGAGCTGCTCATAGGATTTCCAGAAAGGCAAATTAAAACCCCTGTTTGACTCCAAAAGACCTGCAGAAAGATTTAGCAGACTCTGGAGTGGTGGTGCACTGTTCTACTGTGCAGCGACATCTGCACAAATATGACCTTTATGGAAGAGTCATCAGAGGAAAACCTTTCCTGTGTCCTCACCACAAAATTTTGCATCAGAAGTTTGCAAAGGAACATCTAAACAAGCCTAATGCTTTTTGGAAACAAGTCCTGTGGACTGATGAAGTTAACACAAAACTTTTTGGATGCAATCAGCAAAGGTATATTTGGAGAAAAAAAATGGTGCAGAATTTCATGAAAAGAACACCTGTCCAATTGTTAAACACAGAGGTGGATCTATCATGCTTTGGGCTTGTGTTGCAGCCAGTGGCACGGGGAACATTTCACAGGTAGAGGGAAGAATGGATTCAATTAAATTCCAGCAAATTCTGTAAGCAAACATCACACCATCTGTAAAAAAGCTGAAGATGAAGAGAGGATGGCTTCTACAACAGGACAATGATCCTAAAGACACCTCGAAATCCACAATGGACTACCTCAAGAGGCACAAGCTGAAGGTTTTACCATGGCCCTCACAGTCCCCCGACCTAATCATTTAACATCTGTTGAAAGACCTCAAAAGAGCAGTGCATGCAAGAATCTCACAGAGCTAAAAAACCTTTTACAATGAAGAATGGCTGAAAATCCCCAAAACAAGAACTGAAAGCCTCTTTGCTGGATACAAAAAGTGTTTAGAAGCTGTGATAGTTGCCAAAGGTGGTGCTACTAAATACTGACTTTTGCTTCAGGCCCTTTTCCTTTTTTTGTTATTTTGAAACTGTGAAAGGTTGTAATTAAGAAGCAATCTTGTTTAAAATATTTAAGAAATAGGTCATCTTTAACTTCATGCCTTTCGGAAATCAGTTCATCTTCTACTTACTTATCCATACACAGTAAACCAAATTTTGACCAAGGGTGCCCAAACTTTTGCATGCAACTGTATATAGCCTACACTTATTTTTGACATGAACATATTAGCCCCTTTTTTAGCTTTACCTTGCTTTGTTTGACTTTGTTGTCCTTGTTTTTAACTGTTTGTCTATTTTTGCCTCTCTGTAAAATATTCTGCAAGTACATTGTGTGCAACTAAAAAGAAAGCTGAATCTGAAATACATGCACTGTAATATCTTAAACTAATTATTCAGCATTTTGTACATCTATTGTTTCTAACTGTAAACAAGACTAAAGGCCACTGCACACCAATGTGACTTTGGTTGCAGAGTCTACAGCAGCTCAGTGGCAATGCTTTGAGATAAATGCTAACACTAATTTTCAGTAGCAAATGTTACAGTGGCATTTTCAATTAGAAATAACAGATGCAAAACCAGAAGTTTAAACCATTTTACAGTTTAACATAATGTCTTATTTGACAATTGACTGGGCACATACGTGTTCTCCTGCTCCACTTGTCAATTCTGATTTTACCACGCTGTTCTGCTATTTTCATATTTGGTAATCCTCTCAGAAAGATGCTTGAAATCCTGAAAGTCTGTTTTTGTCCATCCTCCCAATAAAACTTCTCTGACAGGCTACCGCTGAGCATTTTTCCTCGGAAAACCACTCCACCTTTAATCTGATTTTTATTTATTTATGTAACAGGTTTGGTTTATAACAATGCTCGACGGCTGGTGAGTACAGAGGCCTTTAATCTCAGGCTTTTCTTCAGAAGACAGACTTTTACAGTCATGCTGTACAAGATAATCCACATGGTTCATGGTGACTGCAGTTTACTGTTGCTGCATTCACGTGGTTCTTGAAGGGTGCCATTTCAAAAATTGTGAAGTCGCTATTCCGACTTTGGTGCATTTGTGAGCTTTAAATGCTAACGTGGAAACAACACAGACACTATAAAGAAGATGTGTTGTATTTTACTGCTCAGAGCATTTAAACAACACTTTGTTAACAGTTTGAAGCTTTATATTACCAAACAATTTTGTCCCAGACGTGTTGCTGCACCAGTACATCTCCCAAAAATTCTAAAATATTGCTTCACCAGATTAATGTCAATAAACAGATTTCTAAACAGTCAACTCAGCAACTCCTGTACCAAAATTTTTGCGATTTTCCTGTTGTTGCTCCAACCTGAGGGAGCGTTCACATGAAATTTCCCAGTGGGGGACCCGTTTTTCCGATTATTCCAACACCACATGAATGCAGGGTTATTTTCCACTTAAAAAGAAATACTAATGGCTGACAACTACCAGTTGATCAGTTTGTAGTGGGACAACAGCCAATCAGTTTTTAGTATTCGTGTCCTCCTTGTCCCACACTCTGGGCACTTGAGTGTATCACAACCACAGCACTAAGCCAAGCACAGTTAAAACAGAATTTCAAGCTTTATATCCAGCTACTGGCCTGAAATTGTGAAATAATTAAACATAAAGTAACACATTTTAAGTCATGCATTCAAGCAATCAAGAATTATATTAATTTCTACTGTTGACCATGTTCACCATTTTTGTTCAGCATGCTAGCATGTGCTAATTAGGAGTTTAAAGTATGGGTGATTTCGATGAGAATGTAATTAATTTGGAAGTTAAATGACCATAAACCAAAGTATTGGACAAACTGAAATTTTGAACTGATGATGGTCCTAGATTAATAGTTAATTTTGCACTATCACTACTACTACTACTACTATTATTACAATTCATCCTGATGGGGGATGGGAATGTCTGTACCAAATGTCATGGCGATCCATTCAATAGTTTTACTAACTTTTCCTAAGAGAAATTTTGCTACAAAACAAAAATGTCATCCTCAGAAGGAAATCGATTAATCCATTCACGAGAGGGTTATTTATTTTTGCCAATAAAGAGAAACTTTGTCAATTAAATGTGTTTTATTTTCTTTATGTTAATATAGAAAAACAATCAGGACAAAAATCCTTCTTTTTAACACACATAGATGTTTTCACACCTTCAGGAAATAGGATCTACAGAATGTGTCATTTCCCATAGGAACCAGCACATTTACCCGTTTTTAAAGTGGAAATAGACATTATCTTATCATTGTAAAGGAAATGTTGTTATTGCACAGTGTAAGGGTATTCAATAATGACACCATCTAAGTTTAGATTGGTTCCCTGTGAGCCTTGTTGTCACTTCGCAATTCTGTCTGTCACCAGGTACAATCTCTTAGGAAAGTGAAGACCCGATTTACGGCACAAAGGAAGTGCGTCAACCATTGTGCAACCGAGACGGGAGGAAAAAGGCATTTTTATTTTCTCCAGAAGCTATTGGTAGCTATCAGTTACCAAAGACTATCATGTAAGTTTTATGCAATAACTATCCCCAGTGGTGGAAGTAGCGGACAGTGGAACAACCACAATAACTGCTGAAAACAAAATGCGGTGCGTCATGTGTTGCTGGTAGTTGCGAGGCTGTGTGGAAAATAGAAAGCCATCCAGTTTTCTTCGCAACAGTGGTGCCGACAATAACGCCACTTGCAAATGATAGGGGAGGGTAAAATTGGAAAGTCATCTGTTTCCACTTTAAAAATGCTTTTAAAAAATGATTTAAAGTTCTTATTTTGTGTCACTAGCCGACTGTTTTTTCTGTTTTACTGGTTGTATGATCTGTCTTGAGTAAAAATGTTTAGGTGCTATGTCTAAAAACATTAAATATTTTTCCAAAAATATACTTCTCTTTTGTTTTTTGTAAGTTTGATGTTATGAATATTTTGAGGAAAAGGCATTATGATAAGTGCTTCACTACAAACAAGATTGTCTAAAACTACTGTTGATCAGTATCACACTGTGTAATTCACATGGCAATTGAGTATTTATAAATTGCCTAATATAACATTGATATATTGGTAAGTCAAATACTGTATGTACGATAAACTGCCCCAGAGAGGAAGTTCCAATTTATTATTGTCAGTGTATAATAAGGAGACCAGAGAGCTATCAGACAACCACCTGAAGGATTTCAACAGCCTTCGTTTGTTTGGATTGAGTTGAGTCTGACTTGTTACGGCCTCCTTTATCCACTGCACTCATTTTGTCACAATTCTCGGGCTGGCCGCTCTGCTGGTGGCCAAATTCAAAGCTGATCCTGAGCTCTCCCATCTGACAGCGAGGAAGAACGTCTGGGATCCACTCGATCACAAACGGACTGGCCTCCTTCTGATCTGCTGGCCCTGCAAAGATACCGCGGAGTAAATATACAGCTGACTTCTTGGTGCTATTGCAGCTGCAAATAAGTCACTCACCAACTTTAAGGAAAGTGCGGAGCTCCATCGGTTTTATAGCCTGTGGCCGATCTGTCCTGTATCCCTCGTGTAGGTCTGGTTCAGGCGGAGGATCAGGGCAGCGAAAACGTGAGTAAGAGCCATCTATGTTCTTTACAAAACTCTGAGAGACCTCCAGAGGCAACTGGTGGACAAACAGTGAGGTGGAGACAGATAAAGAGGAGTTTAGTGAATCAATCCATATCTTTTTGCTTTTTGGCAACTGAACTGTAGGGCCCCGTGTCCACAAAGGCATTTTTTCCAAGCTGAAAACGCAAGGCCCTCCTCAAGAAATACCCAACTGGGAACATTTGAGAGCGCTTTGTATGTGCAGCATTTTTTCAGCTGAGACACTTTGGTTGCGTCTGGTTGCTATGATACGGAATATCCGCGTAAGTAAACATGTTGGCACAAGGTAGAGTACTTGCTCTGCATGACGGAATGGCTGAAGCATGCAGAGAGACAGGATGGCCCTGCCAGTCTGTGTGGGTTCATTAGAGGAAACATATTAATATATATACAGTAAAATAAATTTCTCCTTCATTGTTGTTGTCCAACACTCATACATGGAAAATGTTTGTCCTCACGGTGTTTGACCCTTCTTCACTGTGAATGAACGGCTGAAGTGACAATGATGAACACAGTGTTTTTACCCAAAGTTAAATATTTTTCAACTCTCAGCACTCTGAAAAAATAAAACACCCAATAAGCATTGCTGCTGTTTGTAGCACAGTGTAAATCCACGGCACTCCCATTGCAAAGCATTAAAAAAATACACTGGCCTCAGAATGAAACCCTTTGGTGGACACGGCCCCCGAGAGGACAATGTTCAGAGAGATTTACTGAAAAAAACATCCTGAAACAATGAAAGCAAGGCAGACAAAAATAGGGAAGAACAGAGTGTTTTTACCTCTGAGGTGTCGAAGATGCGTTTGACCTGCATGAGGTTAGTGATGTGCCAGGTGTACTTGGAGAAAGAGCCGAGAGGAAGTCCATCATTTCTCACAAATGCTGGCGTCCACACAAACAAAGAGAGAGAGTCTGTTCATGTTCATTTCAGTCTTGTTCATGTTTGTGGTTTGTTTAGAGGCAGAACAATTCAATCAGATCCTTAAAAATCTAACATAACAATGTAAAAGTACTCCATTACATATAAAGGACCTCGATTCAAAACTCTAGGGGCCGTATTCACAAAGCTCCCTAGTACTAAGAGTTGCTCCTAATGACAAACTTCTAAGAAAATTCTTAGAACTGTGCCGTTTTCTTTGAATTTCTCCTTAAAGTTAAGACTAGGACCGTGTTAAGATATAAGTTATTCACAGAGCATCTTAGACCTTAAAAGAACCCCTAAGGTGAAAAACTGTTAGGAGTGGGTGGGAGGATTTTTAAGAGGCTTAAGAGGTCGGAAAAACATTTTCCAAACACTGGATGACAGTGAGTAAATGAAATGCAACAAATAAGATTGTGCAGGAATGATATGTGTGGTTGATCTCATTAGGGATACACACACATTTCCCACCTAACACTAACATAACACTAGAGTGAACAATACCAACATATTTTGAAAAATGCAACAGTGCAGCAGTGATGACTTATGTCTATCTCAACCTTCCATCGGCAGAGTGACCACACAAACAGTGACAAAGCTTTCACAGTCAGTAGTTCATTTCATTTCCACTGGGTTTTCGCACTGGGCGTGTCTGTGACAACCAATCACATTTGTTAAAAGAATACATCATACCTCGCAACAGGATCACCCACACCTCCTCACTTAGGTAAAAGTTTTTGTCCCTTCTTTGATCAGAGTTGCTCTGAGAGCTCTCCTAAATCACTCCTAAGCTAGGACTCCTTACAAAACAATTTTAGACTGAGTTAGGAGCTCTCTGAGTGTTCTCAGAATGTTTGTGAATATGGCCCTAGTATTGTCAACACATGTACTTAAAATCTCAAAGTAAAATGATTTGTTCTGCTAAAGATCAGCCCCTGTGGCTGATAATATTATATCTGACATTTTTAGGTGTTAACACTGATGCATTACTACTGTAGCTGGTTGAGGTGGAGCTACTGTTTAACTACTTTACATATAGTTAGGTGGTTTAGTGCAGTGTTTTAATACCTCCAAAGGGTCATGAGATAAATCTGAGATGATTAATGAGGGTTGGAGAGTTCTGCTACGCAAATGTCTATTCATTTTTTGTAATGTTCTCTAATCTTTGCTGTTTTGTGAAATATTGGACATTTTTTCCTCTTGGGGCCTCAAATATTTATTTAAATGAAACAATGTGAAACTTCTAACAATTTCTGAAATGTAACAAGAGGCCAAAACTACACATACTGCTTAGTTGTAAAAGGTCCCAAGTCAATAGAGGTTGGGAGCCAATGGTTTAATCATTAACATTGCACTCTACTTCGTAAGATTATCATTTGTTTTTTATGTACAATTTTAATCTGCAAAATAACTACAGTTGTCATATTAATATAGAAGAGTAAAAAGTAAAACATTTCCCTGTGAACTGTATTGGAGTAGGAAGTGTGAAGTAGCATAACTTGGAAATACTTGAGTCAAGTACAAGTACCACAAAACTGTATTTGAATAAATGGACTTTCCACCAAATGTGGCAGTGTTTACCTGAGATATCTGGGTGTATTGCAGTACAAACACTGGTAGCTCCAGATTTCCAGGAACACAAGTGTGAAGAGAATCACCAATTAATGATGTCTAATAAATAATTAATATAATTAAGTAAATGATCCACCTGTTGTGAAGTTTGGCAGTCTCCTCTTCTTAGAGCCCAGCGACAGACGATGCTGCAGAGCGTTGAAGAACTCCTGTGGGATGTGGTAGACCAGAGGTTGTGGTTTCCCTGATAGAAAAACATCAACACCAACAACTTCTTTTACTGCATGCAACAAACAACCAAAGCTGGTCATCAGATTAACATGTTTGAGGGAGTTTATAGTTCAGTGTGGAGTGATTAAGACTTACGGGTTGCCAGACTGTGAAAAATCCTTTTTATTCCTTATTATGCATTATAAAAATAGTCATTTTGGGAAATATGTGAATTCTCTTTTTTTTCCACACAGTTAGATGAGAAGATTGATACCCATCTAGTCTGTGTGGTTAATATAAGGCTACAGCCAGAAACTGGCTAGATTAGCTTTGGCTTGGCTGTAGCGTCATATGGCCAGAACACAAACTTATGAAAACCCAATATGAATCTATAAAACATTATTCCTCAATATCTGAAAAACTACTGTAGTGGAAGAACCTTTCATTAATGACATTTATAAATGTTATGAAATCATTAATGAAGGGCTTTCCTTCTACAGTCATCCATCAAATTTGGTTAATAACTTGACATTACATATAAACCTGCCAAATATTTTCTTTTTACTACCGAGAAGCCCACAACTGTTGTTACTAATGGATTACTATCAATTCATAAAGTCCTAATAAGGTGATTAACTAGGAATAAAGCCAATATGCCATTACATAGTATGCCATATTCTCAGATTTTATTTCAGTCAAAGGATCATGTCCGTTTTGATGACTATATTTTTATAGGTTTGGCCAGTGTTTCCATCTGGAAACTAAAGGTATCCAAAGACTTCATTATCTGTATCTGTATTCTGAAAGAACACTGGGAGTGAGTGGGGTTCATACCAGAGGTCACACTGAATCCGGCAAATGTATTTTCTAACCTAATATTCACTAGCTATGAAATTGTTGTGCCTTCAAAGCATCAAAATGATTTAATAATGGTGTAAAATATATTTGTCTGTTTGTTTGTTTGTTTGTTTTTTGAGGATGTTTTTCAATGGACTACTTTTATTTATTTCAGGGGACTTCTATTTCTTAATGCCACAATTATTTTCCAGCTCTTTTTATATCCATCTGTTTCAAAAAAACATGAAATACTTGGTACTCGGTGCTTGGTGATAGTGGACACTAAGTCAAAATTCCATGAAACTTATGGCTGATACCTACGCAATGTTTCATCTTGAATGGATTAATTTTTTCTAAAGTATGAGGTAAAACATCGAGGGGGTGTTTCAATTTTCGGACTGGGTTTTTTTTAAATGGGGGACATTTAACATATGCAGCTAAAAACTACAGGTTGTAAGCTTCATTTTGATGTATAATTTACAGGGGTTTGAAAGACATCCAGCTGCCACACCAGGCTTTTGTTTCACTATTCACTAACATGACACCTCCTCGGCCTTGATGCGAGAGTGATAGCCAGGAATAGTCAGCTGTCAGCCTGCTGCCCACTGTGCACTCACTCAGTGGGGGCAGAATATAGTGATAACAGAACTATCTGTAACTATCACATTATTTGTGCTTCCCCATATTTGGATATTTGGGTACATCCCTACTGGTAACACAGAGACATTTAGCTTAGCTAAGCTCACCTCCGTGGGGTGGTGACTTCACCTGGCCAAGAAATAATTTGGCTCACATTTACTCTGAAAACTACGACCTGTTATTTTACACTTTGGTTTTTGTACATGTTAAACAAACAAGATATGTTGCATTAAGTGAGCTTTAGAAGTGTTGGTAGGTGGATTTTGTTTAGACAGAGCCAGGCTAGCTGTTTCCCCTGTCCCCAGTCTTTATGCTAAGCTAACCAGCTGCTGGCTGCAACTTCATATTTAATGTACTGATATGAGAGTGGGATCAATTCTCTCACCTAATTTTTGACAACAACACATAAAAGCAACATGTGGAACCCCAAGTGCATACTGTATATGCAGTGAAATAATTAATCAACACACAGTGTGCTTAACAAACTTCAGCTTTACCATCAAACTGGTAGTGCATTGTCTGGTGGATCCTCTCTGTGACGCTGGCCAGCCACTGTTGGAAGCCCATCGTCACTATGCGCTCATCCACAACATGCGTACTCCCTGAGACATGAACACTCAGATTAGAAGATCAAGCACAACAAACACTCATTCATTATCTTTTTAGTATCAGGGTGGACCATCCTCCTAACAGATATTTAGTTGTTAAACATCTGTAAATCTTTGGCCTGTCAAGTTTAATTAAAAAGGCCTAGAACTGTTTGCAAATTGAATGTTAAAATATGCTCTATGTCCACTACAGTGCAACCCTGTTCTTTTCAACAGTGGATCAGGATTAGTGCTGCAGGATTAGACAGAGGGATGATAAAGATAGAGACAGATGTCTAAGACGTTGTAAAGCTCTTTAACAGACAGATTTAGGCAGCAGAAAGATGAAAAGGCAGGGAGGGGAGGGCAGACAGGCAGCACCTGGAGCCTTCAGCCCACCAGCACCAGGGGCTTTCCTCTGACCAGCTTTCCTCAGGCCGGAGGCTGACACTCCCTCCTTCCCCACCCCAGAGACAGAGACCACTGAGGGGGCTACATGGAGGCAAGAAATTTAAGGACAGGTTGAGAAGGATAAAGACAGAAAGAGAAGGGAGGACAGTGGAAGATTCAGACAAACACACTTTGGGGAATCATCCTGCATTAATGATAAGTGATATTTCAGAAGGTATTAAGATGAAACCACCAGAGAGAGATTCATCCAGGCGAAGTTTCTTTGATTTATGAAGAGAGTTGACAGGTTCGGCCTGTTGCAGAGGCTTCTCACTGGGACTAACTGCTCTACAGCAGGCGTTTTGCTGCACACCTAAAGAAAAAAAGGGGGAAAGATGGTATTAGCAACAGGTCAAACAAAACCAAAGAATACATTAAAGGAATAGTTTGATATTCTGAAGAAAACTTGCTTCTTTGGTGAGAGTAGAACCAGAAGCTTAGCTTAGCATGAAGACTGGAAACAGAGAAAACAGTTAGACTGGCTCTGCTTGAAGCATAGACTGTATAAATAATAGACACAGCTACCGTGACGTTACCCATTGGTTTGTGCCTCGAGTACCATTTTGGCTATCACTATCTTGGACTTTTGAAGCAAGAAGTAACCATATTGAGATGAGAGGGTGGAGCTGACTTATAGGCTGTGGTGACACCGCGCTTATAGCCTGTCACTCAAAGTGACCTGCCCTTAATTATGCACAACTTTAAGTTTTAATAATCATTAAAAGGCTGAGTTATATAAAATTCACCCCCGTACAGCTGCCATGAGGGGAAATAAGCTACAGAGACCAAAACTGTTTTTGTACCAGGCTGTAAACATGTTTATTTTTTCTGTAAAGTTGAGCATTTTTACATGGAGGTCTATGGACACTGACTCACTTTTGGAGCCACCCTCAAGTGGCCACTAGAGGAACTGCAGTTTTTGGCACTTTGTCATTGGCTTCATTTTCAGTACCAGAGGCTGCTGCTTGGTTTGAAAGTAAAATAAGCACAGGAATGATTAAGAGATGAAAAGAATAGTGCACAATGGATTTTTTCATCAAATAGCTAATCAACTGTTCAAAAGTTTTTTTTTAAAGTTTTACGACTAGAGTCTTCCTGTGGGATATCTCAGGGTAGAGGTCACTGATGTTATAAATCTTTGCTCAGGTTGTTGTTTTTTTCTTTTTTATGATTGCTGTAATTCGGATTTGGGACCTTGAGATCAGAGCGAGGATCCTTTGAAGGTGGATTAAATGTAAATACATTCAGCTGCCAGTTCATTCGGTGCACCTTCCTAGCAAGCAATGTAGGGGTAGTTGATGAGGCAGGTATACTACTGGGTAGATTACAGAGGGGGAAGTGGGTATACTCTCCTTTATATTTCAATGTCTTTTTGGCTTATAGGTAGGTCAGAAAAAGAGGTGGGTATACTCCATATACCTGTGTATACCCTCCACTACACCACTGTTCCTAGTCATTACTAATGCAGTTCAATACAGGAGTGCTGCAATAAGTCCTATCTTCACAAGGGTTACAGTGTTCAGGTTTTGTTTAAACAGTTTAAGAGAGGCACTGAATCAACTGTATGGTCATTTTTGTGGGATGTAGTTTGTGGTGCTCTCTCTTAAACAGTTTACACAAAAAACCTGAACATTACAACCTTAATAAAGGTAGGATTTATCCAGGACTGTTATATTAGACTAAGAGGACCTGACCGACCGGTGTCCGGACAGCAACCTACTCCTGAATGTCACCAAAACTAAGATGGTAGTGGACTTCTGGAAGAAGTAGGAATGGCACTACACCCCCCTTTTATATTAACAGGTCCTCAGTGGAGAGGGTTGAAAGCTTCAAGCACTTTGGTGTCCACATTACCAAGTACCTGACCTGGGTACTGCATACTTACCCAGTGGTGAAAAAGGCAAGGCAGAGACCTTTTATAGTAGACGCCTGAGGAAACACCGGGAATCCCCTAAAATACTGAGGAATTTCTACTCTACTTGCACCATAGAGAGCTTCCTCACTGCCTGGTATGGAAACAGCACAGAACAGGACAGTAATGCCCTGCAAAGAGTGGTTCGTTCAGATGAACACATTACAGGTGCAGCTCTACTGTGCATAAAGGATGTTTACACCAGGCACTGCAAAAATAAGGCCAGCAGAATCATCAAAGGTCTCAGTCAACTGGATACTGGCCTTTTTCCCCTGCCGAGGTCAGGAAGAAGGTACTGGTTACACCAGGCCAGCACTGAGAGGCTCAGAGCTTCTACACTAAGGCCACAAGGATCCTGAATGAAAACCCTGTCACACAAAAACCAAAGGAACTGAAAGATTACATTTCACTGAAAATATATATATATGATTTCAGGTGACAAATTATAAATTGATTGATTGATTGATTGATTGATCTATGTCTAGCTAGGTGTACCTAAAAAATTGGCAACTAAGTGCATGTGCCAGTTTTATGTTTTGTCTGAAAGTGGTCTGGGTGAGAAAGCAGTTTCTTTAGGAGGGCAAAAATGAGAGAGAAAAGTCTGAAAATGTTTTTGCGTTTTGTTTTCAATACAACTATATACTGAAAACTGAAGTGTAAAAATTACAAGATGTGGTTGTGGATAATTTTATGGCTGAAGTCCAGTCATCACCATAATGTTGTCAGGCAACCAGTGGAGGTTCTTATCCTCTTGGCAAGAAAGCAAAATATCAAACTATTCCTTTAAACTGACAGAAGAAAACAGACTCGGTTACTGTACCACTGGGGGTGTAGCTGATAAAAGCAGCAAACTCTGATGCCAGCTTCTCATCGCTTGCAAAGGCACACACACAGGCGTAAAAGTGAAGGCATGGCTGTGACGTGACCGAGCTGGGAGGTGGAGGATGAGAGTTGGTGGATCCACCTGCTCCATCAACACCAGGCTTACTTCTCCTGCTACTGCTAACCTGACAGGCACAGTGGAAGACTGCATCTTTCTGCTGCTGCTGCTGCTGCTTTTCTCCCCTTCTCTCGCTCTTTGAAACCTCAGACAGTCCGCCTGCACCTACAGTGAGATGCAGCAGCCCCAGAGGATGCTGGGAATCTGTGTGGCACTTCACTACCAGGGTATCTTTTGCGACACGCTGCACCAGTGGGCCTGGAGACTCTGTGGCCAGCCTCCACAGCTCTTCCCTGGCTTGAATGGAGGCCTGCAAACCCTCAAGGATGGAGCTCTTTAAGGTCAGTGGCGTTGCACAGCTCCTACACTCTATTGCTTGCTTGATGTGGATGCAGAGGCTGTCTGAGGACTGTTTTGAACTGACCACTGCTGGTTCTGTCTCCCCCTGATTTGACCTTTGACCCTGCCTGCAGGATGGCAAAAAGCAGCGGCCCAGATTGATGCGTGTCAGCAGGGTGGCACCGTCACCTGTTGCTATAGCAGTATCAGTGGGAACAAGTTCAACAAAGCCCAACTGTGTCACTGTGGCTCCTCTTCCTCTATGACACACTGAAAACACCTGCACTCCTCCACCTGAGCTGCTGCCCAGGACTTCTCCTCCACCCTCGCGCTCTTTCCCTGCTCTCTCCTCACTGTCTATTATCACTTTTACCACCTCCACCGCACATTTCTTGCTGCTCCTGCCCGCTGCCGAAGACGCATTTCGGAGGGAAATCCCACATGCTTTGTTCTTGCAGCTGAGCCCACGGGTGCCGTTGTAGACCCCGCACTGTGGACACTTACGAATGCCCCGCAATGTGGCCCTCCCCAGATTGGAGAGGAAGGCGGGAGTTGTGGACGTCTTCCTGTTGTCTCTCTGCTTTGCAGCCAGGTTGGCCTGAGCAGTGGACGTCTGAGGAGCGGAGGTTGAGACCACACTCGATGAGGAGGACACTGTTACTTCAGTTTCCATTTTGGGACTCTTTATCACTAACAGTTTAGTCAGACGTGAAGAGATTCAAACTGGACAGAGAGGGGAAAAAGAAACACATACATTTAGCTTCATACATTCATCACAACATACATTTCTGTGGAGATTACAAGAAAACGTGAACTATATAACCAATCAAAAGTTTGTTATCTCCTGCCACAAAAGCTTGATTGATGTCTGAAATGACTATTATATATTTCTGGATGGTCTTTCATGCTTTTAGGTTGTAGATGGTCCTCTTTACAAAGAGATGATATTTTATGTGAAGGGTTTGTTTTGTACATGGAGAAAAAAACATTGTACAGTGGTTCAGCCAGACTGTCAAATGAAAGGGCAGAGAGAGACAAAGAGCCCTCTGAGCAACAGTTGAATAAGAAGAGAAGGAATCAGCAGTCACTCATGAAAGAAACTGAAAGCTGAACATCAAAAGGTGAACAAACTTAAATAGAAACTGGTTCCTGTTTACTATGGACCATAACACGGTCTGACAAATCTTAGCTCAATATTGAGAGCCCAGTTGCACCACTGAGGATCAATAATGATCGAGGAACACTTGGACTTTTCTAAACTAGAAAACAAAATCAAAATCCAAGTTCCAACAGTATTCTCCACTGTCATAAAACAGTTTGAGGACATCAACTAAATGGAGGTTTGAACCATTTAATTCTTCTTTTGGGGCAAAACTACTCCAAATGTAAATAAATCATTTGGTATCTGAATTATGCTGTTTTTATACCTGCTAAAAAAAAAAACATTATCAAAGGAAAGAAAAAAACATCAGTATAACAGGTGATTCCAAACTTTTAAATGGCAGTGTATAGCCTACGGAAATACAAAAAATGTAAATATAAATTCTGACATGTAAACAGGTTGTAAACAATCAAAAACCAGGTTAAGCCAGTGCAGTGTAATATTACTATGGCAGTAGTATAAAGTGACATAATTGTATCACACATTGTGTGTAAAGTGACTAAGACAAAATCTCGCTTTTTTAATAAAATTTTAAAATTGCAATACTTAACTTAAAAATCATATTGCTTTCTTAAGTTTTGCTGACAATTTGACTACACTATAAGTTAAATTACTTTATGCTTTAAATGTACTACGAATATGTTAAAATGCTGCTCTAGGTCGCTGTAACACACCCCCAGGTATCACACGGATTTACTGCGTGTGTGTTTTTTGAAACAAATGTTTAAACTACCTGTGTTTGGCTTCTGTTTGGTCAGATCAGCTCCACTCTGGCCTCCAAAACCGTCTCGACCGTCGCCATTCCTCCTTACATCCCGACAACCGCATTGCGCCTGTAACGACACTCCCCATTGGTCGGAGACCGTCACGTGGGGCAAAAAAGGGGGGGCGGCCTCTCTGGGAGCGCTGAATCATGGAAGGTGTAGTCCATTTATATTGGCGGGGAACGCTTGACTTAATGTTACTTTTCAGGTGTTTTTTTGTTGACCTCAGCTTTTAGAAACACTCAGTGAATCTCACATTATAATGTATCCACTCCCACTGTATTTAAAGTATCATTAGTGTTGCATTATGCTCGTATTTTTATATTTTTACAACCTTTACATATTACACATACTAAACATTTTTTTAATATTTTACATACTGGTGTTAAACATTGTAGCATACTGCACATAATTTTCTTTTTATGTTTTACATACTTGCTTTTTATACTTTATTATAATTCTCTGTGCTTTATATTAGAGTTACTGTAATGTATCCCAATTCCCACCCAGGGATCAATGAAGTATTTGTGACTCTGATTAATGGGTACAGAGAATGTTAACCTGCAAACACATTAATCTGAGATTATGTTCTTTTACATATTACATGTTTTTGATTAATCAATTTTGTAGTCTACAAAATTGTCTGAAAACTGAGAAAAACAGCCTATGAATGTGGTCAAATGTCTTGTTTTTTCTGAGCCTACAATCAAAAACCCTCAAATAATCAGTTTACAGTGATATAAACCACATAAAATGCAGTAAATACTCAAATTGGAGAACATGGAACCAGATAATGGTAGTAGGTTACAAATGACTGGTGAAAAAACCCCACACACAATGAATAACCTAAGTAGGTGAGTAGTGATTATTTCTTGGTAATCAACTCATGGACTTTATATCAACTCAGTTGTTTAGTTTAAATGTAAATCAACAACTGTTTATAAACTCATAAAGCAAGGGGCCCCTAAGGCTTAACTAGGCCCCTTCTGACCCTCCAGTTTCTCCCACTGTCTGTGCATGTATGTAACTGATTAAGCACAGATTTATTTAGTTAAACCTAAAAAAGGCCCTTCTCATCATGTGGCTTCAAGATTGCAAGATTGGCTAAAAAGGCCCATATAATGTCAAATACACTGTATTTCAGTGGTACATTCAGCATCGACTAACAGTTGCAGTTATTGTAATTACTGTTACCTAATTGTAACTTGAGGGTCAGAGGCCATTACCCATTTTGGCATATACACCTGCCTTGCTATTTAAGGCTGCAACAATTATTTCCATATCGAGTTCTTTTTTTTTTTTTTGAACTGATAAGCCTATATAATATAATAAATATTGTTAATGGTTTCCCTGAGCACAGAGCAGCTTCCTTTGTCTGGCCAACAGTCAAGATATTCCATTTACAGTGACATAAAAGAGAAAAGCAGCACATCCTCACAATTCTTTGAGTGATGAAAACCACTGATCTATTATCAAATAATCTTCCTGTTGATCAGAAAATTCAGGTGGAGTACTGAATCCTCAATTTCTTTTAAATCTTCTTTCAAATTTAAAAATGAGGATAAATATCCTGGAATCAGCAAACAGTGTTCATCAAGTGTTAAACTAAAAAGCAAAATAATGTTAAAGCTCTTTGGTTCAGTTTCTCAAATGTGAAGATTTGCTGCCTTTTTTTGTCATGCATTTTATACAACTGAATATTTTTAAGTTTTGGACTTTTGGCCAGACAAAACAAAAACATCCAGACTGAACTGATTGGTTGATCTATACAATTAGCAGATTAATCAACGAAAATACAGGCTAGTTGCCGCCCTATACTCAATACTGTAAATGAAATACCAGGTTTATTATTCAAGGGACAGTTCACCTCAAAATTAAAAATACACATGGCAGTCAAAATTAAAAACAAAGTCTACACATTGTGAATATATTTTGCATGCCTGGGACACTTCTGCCTCTACAGTGATGTGCTGTAAGTAAAAGTCAACCACAACAGATGCATTTTTGTCCAGCCCTCCATTCTCTGCATGACACCTTCCACCTGGGTTTAAAGATAAGATGCAAACAGTGTAACTGGGAGCTGTTTTAAGCATCAGCATTTTAATGGGACAAAGCAAAAACTCAAACCATGTTACTGAAGCATTAACAGAACTTCCCTTGCCAAAACATAGGTTGAAACATTCTTAGGCACCGCCTACTCTTGGATGATTTTTTGGTTAAATTAAAAAGTAACTCACTGATAATAATAAGGCAACACAATGGATTTTTCAACTATATTAAAAATGATGGTGGCCACAGTGCAAAAATCTGATCCTTATAAGGTTCTTTCTGAAGCTATAAAAACAATTGTTATTTAGGTTTAAGACAGAATAACTTAAATGATGTATTACTTGTCAATCGAAAGGCTTTTGCATTGCATGGCAATGCAGCTTGTTGTCTGAGCCTCTGGAAGAATCAAATGTTGCACTGTCTATACTGTACACAGACCAGCACTGGACAGGGATGCTACTGTCAAACAGCTGTTTCTGGAGTCCATTATCCGAACCAGGAGTAAGCTCGCTTCCTTGATCAACATGATGTCTTTATACAGATTCAGTACAATTGAACAGACTGTTTGGTTATTTACATAAAAACAGACAAAAGAAAGTGGAATGCAAAAACATAAAAAAAAAAACCCTAGTATTTCAAATTTTGTGAAAAGATAACCTTAAGTATTTGTGCAATATTTGTCTGCCTATAAGTAAGATAAGAGTGGCAGTAATCCCTGCAATTGGTTTATTTGAGATATTGAAAATCTAATTTAAAAAATAAAGTTGACAGTTGACAGCCACTTAATGTTCTACAAACAAACAAACGGTCTCATGTGTCTCATGATTTCGATGGTGTCACTGCAACATTTCTTTATAAGACAGTCCCGAAATGAAACACAAAAAAGGCATAAGCTCTTTATACAATGTCAGCATTTTAAAGTTGCTCCAAACAAAACAGAAAAGAAGAAAGAAAATGACACTATTTTCTGCAACAACAACAACAACAAAAAAAGATGGCGTAGTCCTTTCTGTTTCAGGGGAAGATGAACTGGACATTGTTCTTGTGTGTAAAAGCATCAGTTCATGCACACACGCAAGCACACACAAACATTTCTCATCCGCAGACTGGATTCTCTTCAGTCTGTTCAGTCCGTCTCGGGAGATGAAAGTGTAGGAGCGCTGAATTTGACTTGTTTTGTGGTTTCCACTGTCCCTCAACCTGCCTACTTGTTCTACTCAGTGATTTCCTACATTTCACAGAATGACTTGCCAACACCCTGAGAACTTGCTTGGACTTGTTTTTCACTTCAGTAACAGGTGGACAGACCAGCAGTGAGAGTGGGAGGTTCCAACTGAGGACGAAATAAAAACCACACCCCCTACTTAAAACACTGCATTACTATGGACTACTGAGTGCTTCCTGTGTCAAAGTTCTCTTCTCCCTGTATGATTGTTAAACATTGGTATAAAATTCTGCCCTTGCTCTTTGGCTCTGATGGGCTGAAAACAAACTGTGTTTCACTATAATAAGCTGATCTTTCTTTTAAACTAAAATGTGGCTGTGCTAGAAATATCTTGACACGGTTGTATAATTTACATTTTGGCCAGTTATCTGCAGGCATTACAAAAATACGCCAAACAATAAAATGGGCCCAGGAATGCTAAGGTGCGTTAGCAACTAGCTGTATTAACAGTGTTTAAGTGTTCTGGAGTGGATTGTTTTCTTTACACTTGCAGATTTGGGCAGTGGGTGAAGTTATGGGCTGGTAAAGGTTGATAAAATGGCGTACCAGCCTCTCTAACAGAATTACTTTGTGTGGTGGCAGAGAGAGCACATCTAATGCACTCCTTTCCCCAGCAGAGTATCATCCTTGTGGCCTCAGACGCTTTAGAGAGGGCTACTGTGATCAGTGATCAGTGGGTGTGGTAGCCAGCAGTGCTCATGCCAGCCTGGTTGGTTAGCACCGTCCCGTTGACTCCCTGCCCGGGCTCCACCATGCCCCCGTTGCTCACAGCGCCCACACCTGTCCAACCGGCACCAGCATGTAAATGACTGTAACAGCATAAAGAAACAATAGTCACACAAATGCTGACACACATTAGAGGTACATTACTTCATCAGCTAAAGAAAATAAATTCACAGATTTTACATACACTACGCAGAAGATCATCCACGGAAGATTACTGTAACAATGTCATTACACAACAAAATTCCAAGACTTCTCCAGGTTTTCCATGATTGCGCATTTAATATGTGTGGCAGTTTCAACCTGTTGCAATCAAAGTTTATCAATAAAATTCTTCCATGTTTGTGAATAGTTTTTAAGCTAACTTCCTAAGCTGTAAAACTGGACACTTCTTCTGGCATTTCTGGCCATTATCAAACAGCCTCAGGTGAATTACTGCCACCCTCTGGACTGAACTGAGGCTGATCTGCATGTAGTCTAGAAATACCAAGATAGATTTAGGACAGATTTGACCAGCCCAATATCGACGCAAATATGTGGCTAAGCATCAGTGAAAGTTATTAGCTTGCATTTGGACTTTATCCTGATATGAGACATTTGCAGTGGTGGAGAGCAACTTAATACATTTATTCAAGTACTGCACTAAAGTGCAGTTTTGATATACTTGTACTTTACTTGAGTATTTCCATGTTAAGCTTCTTTATACTTTGATGGCAATTACTGTATTTTTTTATCCACAGTATTTATTTGATATACAGTATTTAGTTACTTTTCAAATTCAGGGTGTCTACAAGTATCATGTATGACATTTAAATTCAATGTTGTTGTTTTTTAAATTATTATTACAATTTTCGGGCTTTTTGCCTTTATTACAGGAAGGCATGAGAAAGGGAGTGGAGAGAAAGGGAAATGACACAAAGCAAAGGACCGCAAGCTGGGACCAGTCAAGCTGGAGGTCTCCCCAAAATGTAATGATTTTTAAGATCTTCTCAAGATATATATATATATATATTTTATTTTTTATTTATTTATTTATTTTTTTTCCCCCTCTTTACCAAATTCTAAACTTTTTGGACAAACTTACATTGCAGGTAAGTATAAATGTCATGTGGTCCAATGCAGAGGGAGGTTTTATGTAGGAATGTGGTTAGAGGTTGAAGTGTCAGTTTTCTCTACATTTTGCCAACAGGTTGAGTGAAAGTATCAAGTAAAAGGAGGAGAACTTGACTCGTTTTGACAAAAAGAAATTCAAAGTTGGAGAAATAAAATTAGATGTGTGGGGCAGTTAAGACCTCATAAACTGAAATAAAAGACAATTCAACATTGAGGCCTAATTATTGTAAAATTGAATTTAAGACATTTTAAGATGTTTCAAGGACCTACACCCTGAAATTCAAACTGAATACAAAGTATAAATCAACTGATTAATTATGATATGTTATTATAGATCAAGCTCATCAGCAGTATATAGAGTGATTAAATTTTTCTCCACTGTTATCAGCTGCAACATTAAACTGACGAACACATTAATGTATTATCAATGAGAATAATCCAGTGATAAAATATGTGATTCTGAAATGGGCCATTTTTATGCTAATAATTTACTTAAGATTTTAAATGCAGGACTTTTAATAGTATTTTTACACTGAAATATTGCTGCTATTACCCAAGTAAAAGATCTGAATAATTCCTCCATCAATGGACATTTGAAAAAAGCTGGAATTACACTTCAGCTATGTCTGCAGCCTTTAAAGCTGTGAGTTTCTGACGGTAGTAGATTGTCAAGAGTGGACTTGAAACTTGCTGAAAAAAGGTTCAGTTATTGTCACCTTTTACACTAACACAAACCTAGCAAAGCCATTTCCACTGTAAACTTCTGCTCACCATCGTAAATAAATATTGTAAATGAATACGTCGGGCGCACAAAATAGTCCCATGTTCAGATAGTAAACTCAACACTATTGCTTATATCACAAAGCCAGTGAGACAACGTAAACATGGCAACTATGGGGAACATAATTAAAGCATGATACAACCCCACAAGGCCCATTTAGTATTGCCGTGGTAACAGCAACTGGCAGAACTGAGGCAAACAGGTTCAGGGAGGGGAAAGTACCTTCACTCTCAAGCTGCTCCCTTGACCCCCGAGTCATTTCTGGTACTCACTTGTAGCCCTGCTGATCCCAGGTCTGTCCATAGACTCCATAGCTCGGCACCTGCCATCCATTGGGTACATACTGACCAATCTGCTGTGCAGCTGTGTTGCCGTACCACTGACCCCACTGAGAGTAGGGCTGCGCTGCGAAGCTCACTGTGTTCTGCTGACATACAGAATAATATTTTAAGAGGCAGAGTATCATGTTGCACCACAGTTAAAGACTGTAGCAGGCCAGCAGGGACTTAATTTAATGTCTGGGTGATGATTATAAAGTTGTGTTGGGGATAATCTTGGTGCTTACCTGAGGCATCTGTACCTGCTGTATGGGGCTAACCATGTCTGTCGTTTCTTTGCCCCAGTAACACTTAACAACATAGCCCTCTATGGATGTACCATTGACAGACACAATGGCATGAGCTGCTGCTTCATGAGAGTTGAATCTGCACACAGAAAAGAGGTAGACTGTTGAGTATCAAGTCTTAAAACCATTTAAGAGTTAAACCTTCAATGCATCCAATAAATGTCTGACAGGTCAATCTGAAAGAGAGCTTACCTCACGAATGAGTAGCCTTTGTCCGGGAAAACACGAATTTCCATTATTTGGCCAAAAGGTGAGAAGGTCTGTCTCATAATTTGCTCTAAAAACAAAGATAAAATGAAGAGTTGATATTCCATGTGCAAGTAGTGCCTCTAAACCTGCAACTTAATCTTACTGACAAACTGCGACTCACCTGTGAGACCTGTGGTGACTCCTCCGCAATAGACGGTGCAGTTGCTGGGGCTGGACTGGTTGACCACCTCATCAAAAGACAGCTGCTTGGTACTGGTTGCTAAAGAAAAGTTAGGGCAGTTTATTTAATTTGTTGTCTTCTCTCAAAAATGTTTCTCTTATAATACATGTGTGCTGAATTAAAAAACAAATACATAGGTTTAATTCTTTTTGCATCTAAGGTTTGACTTATTGGGCCCTATTTAGATGGTCTAAAACGCGAAGCGCCAGGCGTGTGGCGCATGGGCGTGTCCCAGTCACTTGCAAGTTAGACAGTGCGTTTTTAGACTGCGCGCCATGGCGGAGAGTCTAAAAGGGTTGGACTTACTCTGTGAATTAGTCATGGGTGTGTTTTGGGCGTATCATTCAATAAGCCAATCAGAGTGTCACCTCTCATTCCCTTTAAAAGAGGCGCAATTGGAGCCCATGGCGGAGAGCTAGTTAGATGGCGGACCTAACAACTGCAAAGAGTGAGCATTTTACAGCTGAGGAGACGGATCTCCTTGTGCAGGAGGTGAAGGCCCGTCAGAACCAGATCTACGGGGACAGCAGACAGGCACCCAAGCTCCCCGAGGTAAAGCAGGCGTGGGATCACTAATACAAGAAAGATCTAACTAAATATCTGTGGAATATTATCCAAACCTGTTTTCATCATATAACAGAGCACAGCGGTCAGGACTGCCGTGGAGCTCCCCAAGGTGCTGATCCTGCAGCTAGGACCTGTTCAGCATTTTCTCCCCCACCCACGTTTGTTAATTGTTTTCACATGTTTCCTAGAGCTGTGTTCTGCCTCTTATTTGCATGTGTGTCCTCTCTACACTCAATGCAATGTGTGGGCTTTGGTTTTCAATCAAAAAAATGATTGATTGGTCAGATAATTTCACAATTTCATTTGTCATTATTATAGATTATGATGATCATTATTACTGCGATTAGATCATTCTGATTAATGACTGACCATTAAGATGGGTTTCTGATAAATATTTTAATGTGAACAATAATAACCTTTCACATTGTAATCATATTTTTATTTGTTATCTTTTGCATATGTGTGGCTGCTCCGTGTGTGTCTGAGCAGAGTGCACATGTGTTGTGCACCCGCCTAGAGACGTATATTACTAACTTGTTTAACAGCGAAATACTGCGGTGTTGACTTTAGACCAGGTTTTTGTTGGTCACTGGTGCATTTGCTTTTTACGTCATCTAACTAGCAACGTGCCATGACTGCGCCTGACCACTCCTCATTTTTAGACCAACACACCCAGAGAAGCGCAAGTTCATTTGCTAGTTAGACGACGAGGGTGCAGGGCGTGAAAATGACAACTGCGCCTGCATCTAAATAGCAATGACACTTGCGACATGGATTATGCGCCCTCTGCCGTCCGCTTTAGACCATCTAAATAGGGCCCTTTAAGTGTTTTTTGGTCGTGTGAGATTCTCAATTGTAGAAGGTAACAAACTTCTGTCCTTTTATGTTATCAGGTGCCCCAGGAAATATCGTAGGTGTCATGGAAAGCCTTTGCAAAGCAAGGTAGCATTGGCCTCTAATCTCTATGAACTTACTCTCATTTGTATTTTTAGGAGCAGGCTTCCTTGTGGCCCAGTTGGTCCTGATCTGCCTTCCTCCCAACCACTGTCCTCCCATCTGCTGTATGGCGTTCTCTGCATCCTGATTATACAGGCAGAAACATGCAAACTCCTGAGTCACCAACACCAAACACAAAACATCCCACTATATGTAAACCCTGAGCTTCAACTGAGTCAGCAATCAGAACCTGCTAATGTTTTCTCAGTCCTCTAACACATAGGCATTACTGGCAAACTTACCCATTTGTTGAAGAAGGAGACAAAGCCATAGCCTTTAGATTTACCTGTGGCCATGTCTTTCACCACTCGACAGTCCCTGTGGACAAATACACAGTCAGTCAACAAATTCAGTTCACGATTTTATTAAATTCATGACAGAATTAACAATATAACTCAATAATAAGGTTTCATTAAGTTGCTGTTTAAAGCCCCAATCAGACAAAGTGTATTTTGCAGAGACGCACCGCCTTTTTTTTTTGGAAGCCTGCTTAAATCAGAGTGTGCTTTTTGTAGCTTGCTGTGTCTTTTTATTTTTTTTTTTATTATTATTGTTGCTAGGCAGCCACTGAATTACCTGTCCTTATCTTATCTGCTTTTTTGCTGTGATGTAAACTCACCGATCTGTACCTTAAATCAGCATTAACAATGGACAGGCAGAGGACCCTTCACTGGCTCTGATTGACAGGCTGTTCCTAAATAGTACACTGGTCACAGAAAAACGGAGGTCCAGTATATGAGACCCTCAGAAGAGGAGAAAGCCCATGGAGTATCATCAGCTGATCCAGAAGCTTCGCCAGGATTATGTTCAGTTTAAGGCTTATTTTAGGATGAGTCAGGGACAGTTTGACAATCTGCTGTTAAATGTCGGGCCTAATTATGGTTGATAAAAACATAAAAAAGCAGCTGAGGCAACAATTTGCTCAGATATGTCTTGCAGCTTGCCTAGGGCGACACTGAAAATGAGCTAACGTTAGCTTAACACAAACCATATGCTATCGCTTGACATCACCATCACCGAAGACTCACCCCAATTGGATAAAAGTAAAAAAAACTCGGGGCATTCAGGGCACCCCTATAAAAATGCAAGGTGCTCAGCAATGCAAAAGTAAGTAGCAAAACATTTCACCCTAATTAAAATCAATAACAAAAGGCCACCCCAGGCTGTGGGACTAACTAGATCAGTTTTAAGTTGGGTTTGGTGTACACATATACTGCATTGTGGCATTTGTTATGATAACTTTTAGTATGTTTTCATGACATGTTCTTTATTACCATGAACACACACATACACACTGTAGTTTATTTTGACTCAATCCCACATACACTGTCCTGCTTCCCAAAATTCACACTGGCGCTCCAAATGTCCAATTAATGGACTGCTGAAAATAGTCCTCAATAAATGTACTATTTACTATTATTAGAGTAGCAGGAGTTGAAAACTACAGCGTCCAGCAGTTTTAATTAAATTACTGAGCCTTTCAAGGTTTAAAGCTGTATACTTGTGATCTGTTTATGCCTTCAGCAGAAACCAGTGGGCTTAGGGCTGACAGCTTAAGACAATATTGGGGACACAAATCCTGGGATTTGTTAACATTTTAAAAAATAACAGCATGTAATAATAAAAGTGATCTGTATAGAACTATATTTAACAAGGTTATAAACTGTTTTACAGCAAAACAGCAGATAAAACCAACACAAGGATCATAAAACACCGGGGTGATAAAACCCAGCAACATATTAAATATTCATATACACTTTACTACAAAATAAAGTTTTAAAAAGGGATTAAAAAGACACTAATGATGCAGCCTGTGTGATCTCAATGGGCAATACAGAATCAAATAAAACATAATATAATTAAATATAGAATTACTCAGACTGATAATGATGATGAGAATATACTTACGATATTTTCCCAAATGGAGCAAAAGCTGCTTTTATGTCATCTGTGGTGATTTCAGGACTTAGATCTCCAACAAAAACATGGAAGTGACCTAAAAAAAACACAACGTGGATGACAGAAAAACAATTGAACACAGCAACCATAAAGCTGGTGTGATATACACCAATCAGCCAAAACATTAAAACCACCGACAGGTGAAGGAACTAACAATGATCATCTTGTTACAATGCAATGCTCTCCTTGGAAACCTTCAGTAGTGTTACTAATGTAGATGCCACTTAATATGTGCCACCCACTCAAACGCCACTGCAGACCAAGCACACCCCGTCATGGCAGCGGCAATCCCTGATGGCAGTGCCCATCCCTGATGGCAGTGCCCCCCAGCATGCAATGCACCATGCTAAACCACAAAAAATGTTCAGGAATGACCCGAGGAACATGACAAAGAGCTCAAGGCATCAACCTAGTCCAAATTCCACAGATCCCAATCTGACCTAGCATTTGTGGGCAGTGCCAGTACCCCAGAGGTACCCCAATCCAGGGTCAGGCCTCCTTGGATCAGACTTGGCTCTGACCTGTCCAGATATGGACACAGGACCTCTGGGGATGTCCTGTGGTGTCTGGCACCAGGGCGTTGGCAACGGATCCTTTGAGTCCTATGGGTTGCGAGGTGCTGTATTGGCACGTCCCACGGATGCTCAAGCAGATTTGGATCTGGCTAATTTGAGGGCCAGGTGCGATGTGGCATGGCACATTGTTCTGCTGGCGGGGCCACTGCCATCAGGGAGTGCTGATGCCATGAGGGGGTGCACTTGGTCTGTAGCGGTGATTGGGTGTGTGGTGGGTGTCAAGTGGCATACATGAATGCCAGGACCCAAGGTTTTCCAGCAGAACACTGCACTATAATGAGATGATCAATGTTACTCACTTCAGCTGTTAGCGGTTTTGTAGGCTTTTGATTTCATGTGACAAATAAATTGACTGACTGATTATACTAACACTTCTGTTCTTTTAAATTTTATTTCTTTAAATTGTATCTGTTCTAAATGTTGAATGAACATTACCAAAAACCACAAAACACTTTATTTAGTAAGATAAAAACAGATTTAGTAAATATGAGCGATGCACAAAGATCGCGCTGGCTGTTCACATGTGATACAGTTATGCCACATTTCCACTGCACAGTAATGTGCGGCTCTAATCAATGGAGAATCCAGTCTCCACTTAGGGGGTACTATCCGCAGTGGAAAACAAAATAGAGAAACTGACCTACTACCAAAAGTGAGTTGAGTCAGGTCCACTCAAAGCATGCAGTGGAAATAAGGTATTAGATTAGGTAGTTACATGGAGAAAGCTGTAGGTACAGTACAGGCCAAAAGATTGGACACACCTTCTCATTCAATGCGTTTTCTTTATTTTCATGACTATTTACATTGTAGATTCTCACTGAAGGCATCAAAACTATGAATGAACACATGTGGAGTTATGTACTTAACAAAAAAAGGTGAAATAACTGAAAACATGTTTTATATTCTAGTTTCTTCAAAATAGCCACCCTTTGCTCTGATTACTGCTTTGCACACTCTTGGCATTCTCTCCATGAGCTTCAAGAGGTAGTCACCTGAAATGGTTTCCACTTCACAGGTGTGCCTTATCAGGGTTAATTAGTGGAATTTCTTGCTTTATCAATGGGGTTGGGACCATCAGTTGTGTTGTGCAGAAGTCAGGTTAATACACAGCCGACAGCCCTATTGGACAACTGTTAAAATTCATATTATGGCAAGAACCAATCAGCTAACTAAAGAAAAACGAGTGGCCATCATTACTTTAAGAAATGAAGGTCAGTCAGTCCGGAAAATTGCAGAAACTTTAAATGTGTCCCCAAGTGGAGTCGCAAAAACCATCAAGCGCTACAACGAAACTGGCACACATGAGGACCGACCCAGGAAAGGAAGACCAAGAGTCACCTCTGCTTCTGAGGATAAGTTCATCCGAGTCACCAGCCTCAGAAATCGCAAGTTAACAGCAGCTCAGATCAGAGACCAGATGAATGCCACACAGAGTTCTAGCAGCAGACCCATCTCTAGAACAACTGTTAAGAGGAGACTGCGCAAATCAGGCCTTCATGGTCAAATAGCTGCTAGGAAACCACTGCTAAGGAGAGGCAACAAGCAGAAGAGATTTGTTTGGGCCAAGAAACACAAGGAATGGACATTAGACCAGTGGAAATCTGTGCTTTGGTCTGATGAGTCCAAATTTGAGATCTTTGGTTCCAACCGCCGTGTCTTTGTGAGATGCAGAAAAGGTGAACGGATGGATTCCACATGCCTGGTTCCCACTGTGAAGCATGGAGGAGGAGGTGTGATGGTGTGGGGGTGTTTTGCTGGTGACACTGTTGGGGATTTATTCAAAATTGAAGGCACACTGAACCAGCATGGCTACCACAGCATCCTGCAGCGACATGCCATCCCATCCGGTTTGCGTTTAGTTGGACCATCATTTATTTTTCAACAGGACAATGACCCCAAACACACCTCCAGGCTGTGTAAGGGCTATTTGACCAAGAAGGAGAGTGATGGAGTGCTGCGGCAGATGACCTGGTTTGGGGTGAGCTGGACCGCAGAGTGAAGGCAAAGGGGCCAACAAGTGCTAAACACCTCTGGGAACTCCTTCAAGACTGTTGGAAAACCATTTCAGGTGACTACCTCTTGAAGCTCATCGAGAGAATGCCAAGAGTTTGCAAAGCAGTAATCAGAGCAAAGGGTGGCTATTTTGAAGAAACTAGAATATAAAACATGTTTTCAGTTATTTCACCTTTTTTTGTTAAGTACATAACTCCACATGTGTTCATTCATAGTTTTGATGCCTTCAGTGAGAATCTACAATGTAAATAGTCATGAAAATAAAGAAAACGCATTGAATGAGAAGGTGTGTCCAAACTTTTGGCCTGTACTGTATGTAGCAGTCTTTCTCGGTGTACAATGCATTCGAAACTTGTCACTTAAATCAGAATCAGAAATACTTTATTGATCCCCGAGGGGAAATTATTTATGTTACAGGTGCTCCTTGCAAGAGAGGAAAGATACGTCTTATTGTTATTGTTATTTGAAAGAATATAGTGGTACTTTTTTATGTATTGTGAGAAAAGAAAGTAAGAAAGCAATTTCTTTCCTCTGTATATGGTATGATGAGAGAATGATGGCATTTCTACATCAAATCCCCTTGAATGATGACAGATGAAACCTTTTCCCAGGAAGGAAATGTGTTATCTTGACAAACTACTTACTGCTTGTGTCTTTCTTTTGGCTGGTTGGTGTCGTGGCCCAGTTGACCTTGACCTCCTGCAAGAGAGACAGATGCCGAGAGCGAGGGGAAGAGGAGAAAAGGTGAGTAGTGAAGCACATGTGCAGAATAGAGGAAGGTGCTTTTTCTTTGATTAGAGGTTTTGTCACACACCAGTTTTACTTTTATATTTTGCGATTGAGAACTTGTTTTAAGAAGGTGGTCTCTGTATGCCACACGTGGGTTCTTAAACCACCACTACAAATTGCTTTATCCATTGTTATTATCTAATTTTACATACCTTTGCATTAATTAATAAAACAGTGAAATACAGTGGAGAATATAAAGGGATATCAAGATTTCACCTTCATAATCAGGAACATTTCAGTCTCAGTCTAGTAAAAATTTGGAGTAAAACTGTAGGAAGTAAGGTCCAAATAACAAGGGACTTACAAACAAGTGATTTTTACGAACTTGTTATACTCCTCAAATGGTCCTTCAATACCTGTTGAGGATAAAATATTTTCAACTGAATGTATTTCTCTTGAAGTTGATCTTATGTGGATTCTATGTGGAAATAACTTTGCAAAAGAACACATAGCAGTAAAGATGTAGGGGGACAGAAGAGCATCAATCAAAGTAGATCAAAGAATGTTACATGTAGCATGATTACACAGCGGGGCCATGTTAAATCAATCAATCAACAGATGGCAAACTCACTTAAAAAATCTTAATCAAAACAGAGAGAGCATGGTGCATAAGGTGACAATAAAAACAGCAGTTTGTTTACACCTTGTAAATACACAATGGATGTTATCAGTTGAATAGGTGTGTCTGTGATGTAATCCATTGCCGCATTTCCACTACATGGTATCACACAACTCTAATCAACTCGATTAGCCCCTCTCTGGATTTCCTTTCGCAAATGTTGTGGATAGTTCCTGGTTCTTTTTTTGGAACTACCTCCGTCAAGGTTCCATGCAAGCTGGACGATACTAAAGGTGGAGTTAAAACACTGCAGACCAATGATTGGTCAGAAATCCTTTGCTCAACACAGGACATCCTGCACAACCAGCCATTTTAAATTGTCACGCTATCGTCAAAAGCAGCCACAATTATTTTCAATGTCAGCCTGAAAGAAAATTGCACCATATACTACGTCATACAACTGACTAAATGCAGACGTTCCTCTGTTTGGTTGCCAGTGAAAGGATCCAGCTAGTGTCAAGTTGAAGATGAGGTCACAGCAGTTTTACGGAGCATCACCATAGCAATTAGGTGAGAATCCCACCTACAGTGAGGGGGTACTATCCGCAGTGGAAAACAAAACAGAGAAAGTACATGGTACCAAAAGTAAGTTGAGTCAAGCTAAACCATGCAGTGGAAATGAGTCATAATGATATAACCTGTAAAAAAAAATCTAATATTGTTCAGGATTTGTCATTAACAGTGTGGTGACAACTGACCCTAACACCAACAACACGCAACATGTGGAAAGCCAATTAATTATAGCGTGTTTAAGTGTTTTCATAACCTAAGTGGTCAAATGTAATGTTAAAGGAGTACTTCACCTACAGAATGACTATCTGTATATCAATTAGTCATGCTGTGTTACCTTGAATTTGTGAAGAAAACACAAATATTTCCTCCTTGGAAAAGGGCAAACATATTGATTAACTGATTGCTTGGGGACCACATTAAACAACAGGAAGTATGGTGAAGTGGTTGAAGTATTCCTTTAAGTATGAATACCAAAAAAATGCTGGATCCAGCTTCTCCGGTGTGGATATTTGCTGGCTAACATAGTTTAATATAATGGTAGACTAAATGTTACTGGTCATGCTGGTCATACTAAACAAGACCCCTGAATATGGCAACTTGGGATTTTTCCCTATTTTATACGCCAAAAGATTAATTAATAATGAACACAATCAGGCATTGCAGTCCAATGAACAATGGCTTGAGTTGATTTTTTAAAAATGCAAAACACTGCAAAAACAGAGAGCTTTTTTGTGTATGCATTAACTTCAATTATATTGTTGCACATATCAGATATCGCAAAAATAAATGTTACTAAATATTAATGACTTCAGTGCTTGTGCAAAACATAAACATGGGTCTAAATCAAATCACAAATGGTGTAAATATTTAATAAAGTGCATCAGTCTGAATGTTTTGTAAAGACCTTCACTGAATTTAAGAAATAACTGTAGCCTTCTAAACCGACAACTGTGACGGGAAAACACAAAGAGGCAGAATACGCCATAACATTTAGTAATTTACTGATTGAGTACTTTGTATCCTTAATTTCAAGTTTTGAATCCATAGCAATCACTGATGAAGTATCTTCAGACTTGTGTTTGAAACCATGAGAAAGCAAGAAACCAAGGAAACAATTACAGACAAAACCGAAAGCTCTCACTGTTACTCTTTGTTTTTAGGATTCTGACTGTTCACAGCAGTAACATGACAGAGATCAGTGTCTAGTGTTCCCACCCCGGTCATTTCAGACTGTGCACAGAAGATTAATGTGCACCGGGGAATAAAACAAATTAAGTTGAAGTGGAGCAGGAAGAGGGTAGTGAGATGAAAAGAAACAGGTTTTCCCAGCCACTTCATTTCAACCCTACCCACCCAGCCTCGCCACTGTTGACTCACCCAGGAGATATGATAGCTTACCTTACCCAGTATTTTCCGACCATTCATGGCTGCGATTGTGGCAGTGGCATGTCTATGCTCATAGAACTCCACAAAGCAGTAAGGATCATGACCTGCTGTCTGGAGTGGACAAGAAACACAAATATTAATAAAATGTATTTGACCTTTTTTTTTTTTTTTTATTAAATAAAGAAAGAAAAAGGTCTTGGGGGAAATATGAGAAATGCTCCTTTTTGTCTCAGCTGGCTGGAGGGACTGTTGGTGTCTGTGTTACACCGCAGAGAACAACAGACAAAGTAAGCAAACTTGCGCTGTTGCCTACATGTGATGGGCAGACAGTGTGTTGTTGAGGTATTAAAAAGTAGGGACCACAGCAGCATCTAACCAGACAGAAGTGACATTTGCAGGAATGTTTACGTGCTGCTTAATGTGCTGCAGCTGACGAGTTTATTAGTTGTCTGGCCTTCAAAGTAAAGTTAGGCTCAGTGAGGGGCAGAACAAGACGGGTGTTCATTTCATGTCTGTAAGTTAGATAAAATGGAGACTTTAGCAGGAAAGCTAATGTGGGTTGTTGTTCAGTGTTGACATCACTGTTTTATGCAAGACTTGATTAGCTGTATCGAAATAAGGTCTCCATCTATGCAGACAAATTAATAAAAAACTAGGGGGCACTATCATGAAACAAAAAAAATATTAAATATGGGCTTTTAAGTGATTTCTATATTCAAGTATTCAAATTAAACTAGTTAGGATATTCCTGTACTGTGTGTAAAATAAAGTCTAACATAAAAATAGGATTTGAAATAAACACCCAAGCAAAGATGCAGGAAGGGGTTAGGGTTACCTTTCTGCACTGTGCAGACACCACCAACACATCTCGTTATCTGTTCTCTGCCCTGGTGGCTTCACAACCTCATAGGCTAACACTGCTAGCAAATGAGGTGAAGTTATCTGTCTCCACCATTTTGCTTTTTATGCTTAATGCGTAAATGGTTCATCCTCAACCTCGTCGTTCTATGACAGGCAAGTTTAATGTTAATTGTACACAGCTTGCTCTGAAGATTCATTCTTTCTTTTTTTTCCACAAAGCAAAAAGGAAAAATGTGATAACTAGGGAGGTCACCTGGTTAACTACTGAGAATATTTCTGACTGGTTACACATATTGGTCTGGAGGTTAATTCTGCTTCTCCTCAGTTAACTGCAATGCGCACCACCTGGGTCAGGTGGGAGCTAGCTAGCCGGAACACTCATTCAGCGATAAACACCATTACAATTATGCTCAAGGGGGTTTGCAGCTCAAAATGAAGCTGCTTGCTCACTGGAGCCTGGGAGGAGACTGCAAGGTGGCCAGCATGTTTCTGCAACATGCCAACCTGGTGGCAGGATGGCATTACCAACAGTAATTGCGAATGAGCAGTGTCACTAGCTCGCTCCCAACAGACCCGGGTAGTGAGCTGTGCAGAGCCACCAAGGCTAACTGTAGGCTAACTGTGAGACCAGAGTGTGGGCAATGGGCACACTGTTTCTGCATGTTGGTGTGTCTCTTAAAAGCAGAGCAAAGGAAAACATACACAACAAATATGCAATTTAATTTCAGCTGGACTTAAAAGTCACTGTGGCTATTATACAAGTCTTAAAATGGGAGGCCACAACACTACTAACCACTGGAAAATAGTTGCGAATCAATAGGATGAGGAGATGAGCAAGTGAATTAACCAGATCACAAGGTCGGGAAGCCAAGTGTTGATGTATGAACTCTCATACACTACAACAGTCGTCCTTGGAGTGTACTGCCAAAAGGGGCCTGTTGCAGCCCCAGTATCTTTCCAGGCAAGAGGGCAAACAGCAACAAAGAGGGAAAAATATTACAAATTAACTCACATCTACTATCATTTTACAGCTCTTGCAGGGTCCAATCTGGCCAAACAACTCCAAAATGAGTGCCTCTGTCACGTCCCGGGACAGATTCCCCACATACCTACAATGGACAGAAGACACAGACAGCAGTTTTTACTGTTTTGTGATGTCATTTGTGATGGTGATTTGACAACTTGTGTGGGCGCTGGAGAAAGGGCAAGCTTTACCTCCAGCTATTACATGGTGATAATTATATGAAAATCAAGTCTGGGAGGTAAACAGCACATTAACTCGATCCTGAGGTAGACTTATGCAGCGCTGGTAGATTGTTTTTGTTTACACACATACCTAGATGACTAGATATAGAGGTGTTTGCTTCTCTTGTGTTTTGTTTGAAAAGTTAAGAATAGCTCACCTCATTTGTCAAAATGTTGTGTTTGTATCAGTTTACCTGAGTTTGCCTCTAAACAATTACTGGCTTTGCCTGCCTGATTACAGTAGTGTTAAGCTGCTTCCATTTCCTATCGTGTTTTTTGGTTCCAACATTCACCAACAAAAGCATTGTAAGAATCCTTTTAAGACAGTGGTGTATGTGTAAATGCCAGAACCACACACACACACACACACACACACACACACACACACACACACACACACACAGATACCAGCAATAATTAGATTTTCGCTCGACCTGAAGATTTAAGTAAAGTCAAATACCTCAAGACAATAAAATCTCAAGGCTGTTGATGGCAAATAATTCTGTAGTCTGCATTTAATAATCCAAACATGGAGTGCAACTAAGGACAGCCATTGAAATCTCGGCTCCTGCCATTGTCTTACAACACTGCTGGGTTTACACAAATAGATTTAACTTGATCCTACCCAGGAAATAAAAATAACCGCTTTACAAATCCAAATTAACATCAGTATTGGCTAATTAAGGTCACCGGTAACAAAACTATCCACATAAATATGCTCCTAGGCCTGTGTTGTAATGATCCCCTCGCTAAAATACGTTGTGGAAGTGATGGCACACCAAACTCCATATGAAAAGCAGGCATTTCAATGTTCTCCAGCTCATCGTCAGATTTACTTGCAATGTAGAGCAGCCTCAGATACACGAGGCTTGTATGTGCAAGTCACTACTTTATTCGGCAAACACAACACACACCAAACTGCATTTATTTAAGGAACACTTTAATTTTACTTGGTGAGCAGTGTGAACCGACGCGTTAATTTGAGCCTTTTCTGGAATTAATGTTTAACGTTAGTTAGCTAGCTAGCGTTGACGGCCGCGGCGAATTTATCATGTTAGATCATTACGAAGTCTTAAGATATCATTGGGTCGTACTAAATTTAACTCGCATACAAGTGTTGGATTTTTTAATTAAGCTTGAGGTCCAAATCTTAACGTTTTGAGAGTGGAGTGCGCTGTGGATAATACGCTGTTTCTGAATGCTAACTTAGCTACGTGACGGATACAACCGGTTAGCTAACTGTAACGCAGACACACGCACACACTTACAGGGTTTTGGGTTGGTCATCGTCCATTCTGTTTAACTTGCTGGCCGAGAACAAGTCGCAACCCTGAGAGCAAATCCACGACTGTCGCGGGCAGCTGCCTGTGACACTGTCAGGTTATTTTACTGCGCAGTATGAACTGATAAACAGTCGCTGTTAGCTCCAGAGTGAACAATGGGCAGCCGACAAAGATGGCGGAGCAACCGGGGCCGACGCTAAACTCGCATGCGCAGCAGTTCAGCCAACGGCAACATCAAGGCATGTTATAAAATAATGTCAGCCTCTTTTTCTGTTTTCCATAAAGAATATTGGCAATACTTACAGGCCATTAAGCCGTACACCCATAAAAAGCTCTAAAGACAGATAAGTGAGCTGATTTTATTGTCTTTTCTCTTATTACCTCCTGTTATTTTCTTGTTCATGTACTTTATCACAGCAGTCTTTGTCTCCTCTGCACCGTGGCCCTACATCCCCTCTAGTAGCCTATTTATCAGGAAAATACAGGATATGCGAGAACGTTGTTGAATATCGCGACAGCAATATTACCTGCGATAAACAGATATTAACTGTTACTGAGGTTTGTCTTACTGCTGCTTTCAGTACACCAAAATACAACAAATTGTTTATTGAATTAAAAATTTAGAAAATTATTTTCAACATTTTATTAAGCAAACTGAACATTTAACTGAACACAAAAGCCACCATGAAAAAAAGAATGATAGTTACATTTTAAAGTGCAGTTTTCTACTGATTCTGTTTCAGCTAAAGAAATTACAAAACATCAGTGTCCTCTGTGTTTATCACGCGAGTTATACACACAGGCCTGGATGATACATAAATTGTGAATGATGAAATCCAAATTTAATAAATATCTTATACGAATCAATGAGGCCCAGGAACTGAAATTCTTTTACCCATATGATGCATTTCATCAGCTGTCAGATAACCATACAAGACCTGCATACACAAGCACTTTTACTGTAATAGGTAGCTCATACCTGTATTCAGTGGTGGATCTTAATACAGGTGATATAGGGTACTACCTATGGTGCCACAACTTTTTTTTTTTGACCAAATAAAAACAAAACAAAAAAAAAAACAAAACATCAACATATGGTGAAGAGAAGACACATAGGCCTACTATTTTCTCTCTCTTTCTTACTATATATAGGGAGGGAGGGGGCGACACCAGAGGAAACTTGCGTTGGCCCCCCAAAGGTGCTAGGTCCAGCACTGCCTGTACCATACGTCTAAGTGTTATGTATTTATTATATGCACAAACATTGCCAATTTGACTCCTTTTGAGGATTCACTGTTGCCTCGTAGTACATACGTTGTTTTTTATGCACTGAAAAACAATTAAAAAAACATTACTTGAAAGAACCATCTCGTGTTTGAAATGTATCTTTGCTACTCAATATGGGCCCATTTGTATCGTCAGAGTTCCAGAATTCCATTCGAGGAACTTGATAGCTGAGAGGCTGAAACAGCTTTTAATTATTCTTTATAAGAGGTAACCTGTGTACATTTTATTGATTCAGTCTGTAATTTGATCCTTAAAGACATGAGCAAGTTGAAAAGTGGCACTAAACTGCTTGATTCATTCATCATGTCTGCAAATAAAAAACACTTTACCTGCATGGTTTTCAATTCACAAGTTTCAGTTATAACATTATTGCACATTTTTATAGATATAACTTGTTTGATTCAGGACTGAGCATTTGCAAAATGCAAATTGTACTCTTACAAGAGACCTGAAATGAGATCAGAAAAAAGATTTATTATCCATGTATATTTTGTTGTATAATCTTATTAGCAGTCGGATAACTCAAATTTCTTCTGATAATAAAAAAAATCTATAAGCCTCTAACTCAAATACAGACAAGTATCAAAAAATTACAGCTAAATTTTACCTTACTGTGAATTGGAAAGTGCTCATGTTGTCAACAATGCTTACCTCACACACAGAACAATACAATTTTCAAGTGTATCCTTTTTCATGCTTTTTTGTGTGTCTGGTAGTTTCATGGAATATCACGTTTTAGAGGTATTTTTATTTTGTAACATATCTGAATGAAGATTTTGCTAAAAACATTAGCCCTTCCAGATGTGTAAAATCAATCAGAATAGAACCAACAGAGTGTTTATAAAACACAGAGAAGAAAAATGTCAACTGTCTTTAAAACAATGGAACCTGAATTTATTGTCGCACCAGGACATTTAAACTACAACTCTGATTTGTCATTAATTTATTTTAAATTAATGACAAATACATAAATTACATTTACCCTAAATTATCTAAAAAACAAAATCCCAAAAAAGTCCAGTGGTTTGTGTGTCTGTACCCTGATGCTGCTACATGCTGCCCGGATGATACAGTCCTGTGCAGCGTATGAGACAGCAGTGTAAACAGAGACGAGTCAAGCTTCTCTGCTCAGTCGCTCCCTCATCTTGGGCAGATGTTGTGGTCTGTGACAAGTTTCTCCATCCTCTTTATCTTGCGTTTGTTCTTGGGCATAGGTTTGTCATACATGCCATTCTTCAGTAGATGCTCCTTGCTGTGATGAATCTGAGCGCCATGCTGCAGCTGGAAGGAGCACAGGGCTTTCAGGGGCCTCAGCAGAACCTGGACACACAAATGAAAAAAAAGGCAGAGTGATGAAAAATACATGATTCTTTTTTTTTTACATCGCAATCTGTGTGTGGTCCAGTAGACATCTACTGTATGTACTGTATGCATTTTGCGTGGGGTAGTTATCCATAGACAGTTTATCACATACAATAGACGTCTGTCAGCATGTCCCCTGTTTGGAGAAGCAGACCAAATTTCGACATGAAAGCTCAGCAAACTCCTGGTGTGGATGAGTCAGCAACAAAACGTATTTTAGCCATCTAAAAAAATCATGATCAGTTTAAGTGTACTCTATATTTAGAATATTTTAATTGCTTTACCTTAATGTCAGTCAGTAAAAACAGTTATTTAACATACCAGGGGTTGGTAGAGACCAAAAACAGAGTTAAAATAAGAGTGAATACCGGAACTACATTCATCAGGTGGACACAAACATGACTTCAAATGAATGCTAATGTTGCTCTGTTACTGCTGGATGTGTAAATAAGCAACCGTTTACTCACATGTTTGCCATATCAGCTGAAAAGGTCATAATACACTATCCATAAACCGGCCAAAAAAATCAGTTGGTGCAACTTTAACGTTCACGTCTGTGGAACAGAGAGCACAGTGCATGGACACAAATCATACAATAATCATAATTATGTCTCCACATCACCTCTTGGATGTCATCATTCCTCTCCAGGATGGACAGGGCAACAGCAGCACATTCCAGCGTGGACAAACAGATGTTGGAGGGTTGTGTGCGGATCACATACTGACTGGACAGAGTCCTCTTGAGCTGCACCTGGTAAACCAAAGCAAGGGCGATCAGTGGTGGTATCCTCTCTCTGTTGACATAAAACTGCCATCTGGATTTTATGGAATATGGTTATAATCCTCACAATTTTTTTCACAGTTTTTATAAGATTTTTGGTCAGCATTACCCCTCTATAAAGTGGTTTTCATTGTAAGTGGCAGCCATTACTATGCTGCATTCAAATCCTCCACACACACACAGGATTGAGGGCTTCATTAATCCAGCTTTACTGTTTTTAATTGTATCTAATTGCCATTAGCCTCATTGTTCAGCCATATCAGAGTCGTATTAGGGTACTGCTAATGCAGACCAAACATTTCCAACTCTGCTTCACATTAAAAGCATTAAACTGGCAAAATACAGAGTGGCTTTTATTGTGAAACATTAAATACTGTAGGGGGTAATAGAAAAAGGAGTAGCAGTCACAGTTTACGAGCCACAAGTGACAGTCTGCAAACCCCCGACTTCTCAGTAAGTTAACCAACTTTTTTGACTGTGCCCTGCTGTAGTGCAGAAAACTTAACTGATTTGATTAAAACAATCAGACATTGTTTGGCTGCACTGTAAAGAGACACACAAGTTGATCCCCTGTTGTATTTCTGACAAAAAAATCGTCTCAAAAGCGTTGAAATTCTGGGACCTTCAATATTAATTTACACTTTTTGTTACCCACTGTAATCAGATGTCGTAGAACCAACCAGGTCTGAAATCTTAAAGATTATAATAATATGTACATTTAAAATAGAGCGACGAAAGCAACATTGAAGCAAAGGAAGAGAAATCAACAGTAGTGAACTGCACACAGTGCTTTGTTTTAAACAATCCAGTTTGTCTCTCATTGCATTTAGCCAGAACACAAAACACTCAGAGAACAAGGGGGAAGAGAAGAAATGTTGAGAAAGTCCACAGTGTTCACTTGCCCACATTTAAGAGACTTTTTTTTATTTAGCTTTGAGTTCAAATTAGTCATTTCATGTGGGTGCAGCAGCTTTCCCACCAGTGGGTGTAATGGGAGAATTTATACCGTCTCAAGTGGACAGGGCACTCGTCTCTATTCCAGCAAGACTCTGAGATTTAAGCTGATATACGAAGATCATTTTAACATAAAAATCTTCCACAGCAAAGCTGTAACTGGCCTTAATGACACCATGGAAGGTTCGTTAACTCTGTCAAAATGAACTTCCTTTTCTCTCAACACCTAACCTCACCCTCTTTAATGTGACATCACAATTAAACACACCTGTTTGGGCAGGTGGAACAGGCTGTTTTTGAGGAACATGTTTTTCGCCTGGCTCCAGGTGCCGTCTATGATGATCACATTGTGTTTCACTGTGCCCACTTCCTGGTATTGCACCAACTCCTCCAGGTTCTGGGATTTGGGACCTGGGTAGAGGATCAGTGTCCTGCTGTCCCGACACACAGCAGCCAGCTCTGGGTGCCTGAGAGAAAAGATGGGAGACAAATATATTAGATAATTATGTGCCAGTGGTGTTGCTTTGATGTGAAATCAGTGTGCTAACAAGAAATACTGCTTACTTTTCCTCATTGAATCTCCTTCCCACTATGACGTTGCATTTTCCTTGTGGCAAACATGCAGCAAGTAGAGGCACTGTACGAAGCACTCTGCTCTCCTAAAACACACTCCACGTTAGAATTGCTCATCATAACCATGAGCTGAATAATTGTCATTAACTGGCATGTTGGAGTTTCTTTCTTTTTTAAAGGTGCATAGTGGATTGCAGCTCATTTAATATTTGGTTTGAGGACACACAAACGCTTGCATTCTCCAACCAGAATTAAATACATTCATAACCAAATTTGATCCTTATGCTTTCCAAAAGCCTGACAAAACAATGATGATTGCATTATGTCCACATCACAGCATTACACATGTACTGTGTATGTGTGCAGTAAAAATCATCTCATTCATTTAAGCTATTGTCAACAAGTACTGATAAATATTGTATAGGTTTTTTTGCCCATTATCCTCGACTGCCAAGATGCTTTAATAGTGAAATTTTCCACTGGGATTAATAAAGCATGTATATATGTACCTATCTAAGAACACTAGAATGTATTACATTGAATGGAAATTGAAATTAGACTATATTTAAATCTCTAACCACAAAAATAAAATAAATATTGCATGTCAATACCTTTAAAAGGACAGTTCACCCCTGAATCAAAAAATACATATTTTTCCTTTTACCTTCAGTTTTATTCATCAGTCTAGATTGTTTTGGTGTGAGCTACTGAGTGTTAGAGATATCAGAAGTAGCAATGTCTGCCCTCTCTGGAATATAATGGAACAAGATGGCACTTGGCCTGTGGTGCTAGAAGTGCCAAAAAATACATTTGAAAAATCATGACCTGTTTCTTAAGATAATCTACAGAACTTGTTGTGAGCAGTTTCATGTAGGAACTATTTTCTTTCTACTGAAATACACCCAGCAATCATGTCACTGTGCAGAAGGAAGCGTACATCTACTCATGGACGAGAGGCTTGTGGTCCAGAAAGTTAAATCATTAAAATAGTTCCTACGTGAAACTGCTCACAACAAGGTCTGTGGATAATCTTGCATAACCAGGTCATGATTTCTGGAGAGAGACATTGCTGTTGAGTTTGACAAATGTATTTTTGCTGGCACTTTGAGCACCACAAGCTGAGTGCCATCTAGTTCCATTACACTGGAGAAAGAAGGCAGACATCTCTATGGCTGATATCTCTACCACTCAGTAACTCACACCAAAACAATCTACACTGAAGACTAGCACTACAGGTAAGTGGGTAAATATGTGTATTTATTTTGGGGTGCACCAAGACTGAAATATAGTCACCAAAAAATACATTTTGGGCTCATGAACACTGTCCTTTGCTGTCTTAGCTTATACATATACATAGGAGCTTTATATTGGACAGATAATATTACATACTGTACATCACCTTTTAATCAAATTGTATAATTTATATATTCATTCTCCAAAATAGAGTCCTGGGCACTGTCTGCAGATTTCTGTCAATCATTTGGACAGCTTATGTAGGGCTCTAGAGGTCTATCTAAATAAAATGAGGTGTGTATCTTTCAAACTTTATGGTATATAACTCCCTCTCATGTGTTTCTATGCTGAGTTGCAGTGGAGAAAATTTAGTCCTAAAAAGAATGTACCTTTGGAAATTATGCACTTGATTGTTTAAATCAGACTGATGAAACCTCATACAGATTTCAAGTAAACTTGAGAAAACATTCATAAGTATCAAGATCTGTGGATTTGGTCCTGCATTACTGCATTACTGACATTAAAATTACACAAGGATGATAAAATAAGAGATAATATAAAGCAGAACGTTATTTATCCTTATGGAAATTGTTGCACAGCAAATATAAAATAAATCATATCAGATATCAATAAGGTGCAATTTTAAAATATGCACACAATGCCAAACACAAACAGCTTTACTGTAAGGATTATAGCTATGTATGAGAAGAGGCATAGCTCTGTATGTATATATGTCAAGTACAGCTAAGGGATATCTATGTGTTTATGACTGCAGCAACAAAAACTGTTTCATTGGAGACATATGTGAACCTATGTACCTAACCCTCAAAGGTAGACATTAATAGCGTGATGCAGTCTCTAGTATTGAACATGCATGTTATATTTGACATGTAATAACTCACCTCTGCAGGATGCTGCACTACATACAGACATGTGGAGACCTCCAGGGGTTGTGGTGGGAGAAAGGGACAGAGACACACCTTCTGCGGGCGACTACATGGGAGGAAAGTTGAAGATGTGAGGCTGTGATTGCCAAGTTATTTCCCAGCCCATTGCCCCCATCTCTTTATTTCAGCTGGTCTTGAGCTTTTGTTGTAACGATATTAATCCTTTCCCTCATTAAAACATGCAAGTTACTTGAGAAGGAGAAGGGGAAGAGGAGAAGGATATCTGTCCTGTCTGGTCCAACCACTCTAACTTGTTAGCTAGCTAGCATTAGCTTCACTTTAATTCACCTCACCGGCACCGTAAACACGTCGGTCTTCTCTCGCCAACCTCGACCGGGAGGGCAGCCAGGTCGCCAAAACCGTCGATTAATCCGGCTTCCGTCGATGAGTTGTCACCGATGTCTGGTCCATTTTCTTCGGAAGAGACTGACGGGCAAAAACTGGAGACATTGTCCATTGCGTTAGCAGAAAGCTAACTTATCCCAAGTACTCAAACACAGCGCCGAGGAGGAACTCTTAGCATAGAAATACAGCAACTAGTAAGACGGAGAACCGGTTTGCTAGCTAATAGTTTTAATTAAAAAAAAGTTAATATCCTCTCGAGGCGCGACTTAGTTCTTTTAATTAATTTTATTGCACTCTCTTTATATAATATGACGTTAGCTCTCACCATCCCGAATCGATTATTATAGTAGTAGCATCCAAGGCTACGTTCACAGCCACAGGAATATATTAGGTAACTAGCTATAAACGTCAGTCAGCTTTAAAATATATATCAAGAAAACAAACACCCCAACATATTTTGTTAGTGTTTTAATTTTGATAATTGTTTACTTAATTTAGTCGGGGAAATTGGCCAAATATATACGTTTCTTAGCTACATAAATTGGCATATCCACTCTATCTACTGTACTTCTATAACCTTAATGGTAGGCTACTGACTCACAGCTGCCACCTGTCGACGTGGAGGGAAATAAAGGAATTTAAAAAGTTTAAAAGATATGAAAGTGGTGATTTATAACACTGGATGTCGCCAAAGCCCGTTTAAACTGATAATAAGTGGTCAAAATAACAACCATAATAATAATAGTAATAATAATAATAACGATAGCAATCTGAAACTGCACTTTTACATCTTTTTTAAGTAATTGTTTATTGTTTTGTTAACAATTAGCACAGTGCAATCAAGACTAACCTACAAATAGTCCAATTATTACGATATACACTGTCCACAAATGTCAAAGAATAGTCTGCTATATCATGACTGAAATAGCAGGGCTCCACCTTCTCAGGATTTTTTCCCCCTCTGGAGCCTCAAGTTATGTGTTATTGTTTCCATATTGACTAAAATGTTGGCACAGTGAGATTAAACCAGTGTAGAGTGATTCCTCTCTTCAGTGTTGTGTGTGGTGTGTGTTGTTTTAAAATATCTCAATCCTAGTTTTCATCTAAATTCTCACCAACTGTGAAAGTAAGGTGCGATCAGGTGCGATTCAGAACAGATGTCCTCTTAAGCTTACCTCTCTTTAGATGTTGTTTTCTGGTATACACATTTGCTTTTGCACGTATGCACTGTATAACTGGGAGTTTCCTCTTCAAGGTCAGCAGGCACAACAGGGATCACTGCTGAGCTCCAGATGGGACCCGTTGGATTCAGGCCTAGAGGCAGCAGTATCTGGTAAATACTGCGCTGCCCTGTCCAAAAACAGCTCATTTTGACTGGCTAAAAGGCGTCTAGACACAGTCACAAATTAGTGTTTTGCCTTGTGTTGGTGTGGATAGTGTAGGAGCAAATACATACAGTTAAAATGTTTTAATTTAGCATATATTGTGGTTATTGTGGTTTTGGAAAACACCAAGAACCAAACGAAGAATATGCACACATTGGCACGTTTTGCACGACTGTTTACAAGAGGGTACATGGACTCCTAGCTGAGACGAGGTGTCAGGTTAACAGCCAGAGAGGCTTATTTATAGCTAAAGATTCATACTAACGTCACACCAACACCGACACATGCACTCTCACCCTTTTTATTCACACTCGTGACCCAAACCTCTCTCTTCAAACACGCTATGATTCATGCATTACCGCAACCCGTCCACACTGCAGAGATTCGATTACTCTGGAAAAAAAAAGTAAAATATCCTCCTCTGGATATTGCATCAATGTGTGACTGTTTCAAACAAAAAAAATGACTTCATGTAATAGTACAGCCAGGTACAAATGGACACAAATGATAAAAACTACAAACTACACTGTACAAAAATTAAATGCAACACTGCAACATTAGCTCTACGACTTCTTTAATGTACTCAATAGTTGCATCTGTCAAATTTGGTTGCAAACCTATTAAAATCCATGTTAGTGAGCACTTCTCCTTTTCTCCAAGATAGTCTATATACCTGACAGGTGTGGCATATCAAGATGCTGATCAAACAGTATCATTACTACACAGGTGTTCCTTGAGAAGGTCAAAATTAAAGGCCACTCTACAATGTGCCGTTTGATCACACAACACAATGCCACAAATGTCCCAAGTTTTGAGGGAGCGTGCCATTGGCATGCAAGTCAGTGTTCATTTCACTACTATAAGACATCTCCGGTGTTTTTTCTGTGAATTTGGCAGTACATTCACCCAACCTCACTAAACAAGTCAGTTATGATGACTGCTATCAGGTCAAGACCCTGGTGAAGACAATGAGCCTGCAGATGAGTTTCCCTGAAACAGATGCTGACAGTTTGTGCAGAATACTTGACTTTGTGAACCACTTGTTGCATCAGCTGTTCGAGTGGCTGGTCTCAGACAATCTTGTAGGTGAAGACACTGGATGTAAAGGTCCTGAGCTCATGCAGTTACATGTGGTCTGCCGTTGTGAGGCCAGGTGGATGTACTGCCAAATTCACAGAAATGGCATTGGAGGCAGCTTGTGGTAGTGCAATTAACATTCAGTTCAGGCATTGTGTTGTGGGATCAAGCTGCACATTTTGGAGAGGCACACACACCTGTGTAGTAATGATGTAATGAATAATGAAATCTATCTATTGAGTGCATGAAAAAAGTCTTAGATCTTAGACCCAAACCTGTAAAAAATGGGTCCAAAAACAAAACATTCAGATTTTTGTTCATTATATTTAGCACTTTTAAAGTACAACATTTCAAGAGTGTACCCCAGTTGATTGTGGGCTAATTCTACTGTGATTTTAAAAACCTTGATTGAAGAAAAATCAACAAACCATTTGACAATAAACTTATTGAAAACACTGTAGCGCAGTTAAAGTATTACACACTGTCCTTTGCCTTTAGCTGGTTCAGTTGAACTATCATCTTGCTTCTCTGGATGAACCTCTGTTTCGGCCATTTCTGATGACTTAATACCTACTTCCTCTGGTTCAGTTTGTTTTGTAGCTGCTTCAGTCTCACTTGTTTTCTCTTCTTCTACCATTTTAACGTCTTTCTCCTCAGCTGCAGTGGGTTCTGTGTTTTCAACAGCTATTTCATTATCCGCTACACTCTCAGTTTGTGGGGATTCCACTTCAGCCAAGGCATTTTCCAATAGTGCAACACTGGAAAGCTGCATCGTTTCCTCTCCATCTCCCTCGTCTGCAGTCTCTGCCGGTGATGCAGTTTCTTTCTCCTCTTCCCTCTGCTCCTTTCCACCAGCCTCTTCTTTTTCCTGCATAATGACCTCAACTGGAGTCAGTGGTGTTAGGTCCAGACATGCCTTAAGAGGAGAAGTTGCCTTTCTCCGCGGGGGAGCTACTGGCTTTTCGATTTCTGAATCTTGTCTCCACAGTTTCTGATCTGTACTGACATCTTTCTCGTCCAGAGATTCAAGATGATCATCTATACTTCCCCAGTCTGGTTCCCCTGAGAGAATCTCAAAGCTTGATACGCTCAGTGGATCGACTGGGATTTTAGCCTCTTTTTCTACCTTTATGGTGACATTTTTGTTTGTCTTGTCTTTACTCTTTGTAGTTGATTGGGTTTCATCCTCTTCCAGTGATCGAGGGAAAGGTTCTACATCACATGGAGAAGAATTGCCACTGGACCTGAAGAAGTCTGTGATTTCCTCTTCTGAATTTGGCATCTCACCTTTTTCATGCTTGGTCAGCAACTCGACAAGATCATACAAACCTTGGGATAATACCCGAGGACCTTCCTCTGGGCATTTCCCTTTATCAGATGGCTCCACTTCCAACGCAGGAGTCTCATCTATAAGGACGTATTTCTCTAGATATCCCCTGGCCTCTCGGTCTGAATGCCTGCTGTGAAAAGACTTCTCAGACGTCATACTTTCTGTGTCCTCTTCTTTTTTCCGACTGCCGATCGCTTCCTCGTACAGGTCTGTGTAAAGGAAAGCCATGGCTTTGGGCTCCTCCAGCAAAATTTGATCAATAATTTTGGGAGGTCCTTCAGGTAGAAAGATTGGAGTCAGGATGTCCTCTTGGCTTCCAAACAAAGTCGATCCGCTTGGTTTTGAAGGGTGCTTCGGGAGCACACCATGTTCATCCTCTTTGTCTAGACTTTTAATGACATAGTTGTCTGTACCAGCGTAGAAGACCTCATCTAGAAGCTCACTGGTGATTTCTTCTAGGCTGATTGTGTCTGACTTGTCAGTGTCCACAGTTGTGGTGGTGTTGTCTTTTGACTGCGCAGGTTTCTTGGCGTCTTGGATCTGAGTTGCAACCTCTGCCTCTTGCTCCACCTGTCCCTGTGCGATCACAGCAGGACTTCCTGGAGCTTGAGCATCAATCAAGGTGAATGCCTCAAAGTAGTCCACATTGCCAGCAGCTCCTCTGCCTGGAGGTCTGGCCACTGGAGCCCCTGGTGGATCCATTATATTTGTACCTACAAAAGACGAGGGCACGACCTGGTCACCTCTTGCTGCGTCTGATGCTGCAACCTCCATCTCGATATCATGAGTGTCTACACTGGCTTTAGGAACAAGGCTCTCTTCCAGATAGGAAAGATTGTCCACCATTTCTTTGCTCTCCTCTTCATCCACAGTATCCAGTTTCGGAGGAACAACAATGTTAAGGATTTCAGAGCCCTCACACACTAAACTGAACAGTTTTTTATCTACCGGAGGATCACTTGCTTCATCTTCATTTCCTTCTTCAGTTTTCACATTTGGCTGTGACACTTCTACCAACTCTGGCCTTCCTGAGATGTTCTCATAATTTTCTGTAAGGACTTCTCGCTGTTTGTCCATCTTGCTCTTCTGATTTACCCTCTCCTTAGGTTTCTTCCGTCTTGAAATCAGCTCCTCATCCATGACAAAGATTATCTTTCCAGCTGGAACAGACCCAGGTGTTGCAGGTCGCGCTGCAACCAAAGAGCTGAGATCCACAGCTGGGTTTCCAACTTCAGATGCCCATGGCGTGGTGCAGCGGCTAGGGGTCGTCTCCCATGCGATCCCGCTGTCCTCGCCTTGCATAGTTACCATGGAGAAGGAGGAGTCCATCATCAGGCACTGCATCTTAGGCCGGACATTGTCATCGTGGACAGCCTCGCGTAGACTAAAGGCAGAGAGACAATATGGCAGTGAGATAAACAAACAGCGTTTATGTTGATGTCTGTCCCATGGCTTTTTCATTGGGCCTCATGCAAGAACAGTTTTATATACTTATTCTTACTCATACACTTCCTTCACACCCTGGACACAACATGTTCCAATTCTCCCCTCTGGTTTTCATTTTTTCTTTTTACTTACTGATTGAATGTCAAAGTATTGGCAAATGTTTCTATAACTTTTGTCATACTCTACAGGCTAAATAACAAGCACCTTTCTTTACCCTCTATATAATGTAATACAGTTCAGCAGAACTACAAACTACATCCTCTAAAATAAAAATAAAGTTTAATCAACACCTTGCTAACACATTTTTAACCTTCATGAAGGGGGAACTTATTGTTTTATTTGACTGCATTAGTCGTAGCAAGGTGTACCTAATAAACTGGCAACTGAGTGGATTTACATGCACTCAAACACTCAGCCAATCACACACACAGGTTTATGGCACTACTGGAATTTCATACCATTTCATACGGCAATGGATCCAATTTCTTTCTGTGAAATAAACTTTTCCCTCTGAGCAACTTGTGATTGTCAAAAATGAAACTATAAAGCAAACCTTTACAGAAAACTTTGACTCCTAGCTGCAACGATATCAGCACAATATTAAAAATTACTGATCTATACCTGTTTCTGAGGTCCTCCACCTCATCACTGGCCTCTGGGTTTTGTTCAGTGATATCTTCAGTTGTCAGCGCAGTCATCTCAGCGTCCACATCTGACCTCGACACATCTTCTGTCAGAGTATCCATTGTTGTTATATCCTGATGAATTTGCTTGCGCCTCTCACCACAACTCAGCGCTGCTCTGTTGATCACATTTTAAGCCAAGCGTGCTCCAGTCGAGTCTTCAAGCTCAGCAGTTATCTTGAAATAGAAAACTGGTCTTCCAGTGTTTCATCTGAAGCATTTGCAACATGTCGGGAGGTTAAGCTGTCATCTGTTCACACTGGCTGAACCCTTGCATTTGGCATATACAATAAATAGGTTTATCTGGGTTAATTAGTTGTAGCCTGGGACTAATTTGAAGTGTAAAAAAGTAAGTGCCTTGGTTTTTCTTTTCCTGCCAGATCTAAATATAATATTTAGAGGATATCCGATGTCATGAGTCTGTCTATAAGACTGTCAAGCAGGTTGGAAGTGTTCAGTTTGGTTTTTAGTTGTGCACAGCCAATAAGGGCTCAAACAAATCCCATATTAAGCTTTAGCAGTTGACTGTGAACTGATTAGGAAAGCAAAATGCATAAATAAATAAAATAAATAACACACTTCAATAGCTCCCCAACACACTTCAATGGGCTTATGTGCTAATTTAATGTTAAACAGAAATGAGCATAACATATTTAAAAATCCTCTTTTCTCAACTCTTGATCCACACCTCTATGAAAATGTCGACCCCACACCTGTTTATGTCTGTCTCACAGCATGACAGGGATACTACATGGGAAATCAAAGACTGGAGGAGTTGGGGAGGGTTTTAGTTATAGTCAACAGGTTGTTTCTGGGCAAACACTGTCCTCATGTGTAAACTAGTCTGGCACACCTTCTGTGAATCATATACTTGCCCAATAGATCTGATAAATGGGCTAAACATGCAATTTCTGCTACCAATGTTTTTGCATATTCAGCTCATCTAACAAACTAACGCTGAACATTATCATTCAGTAATACCAGTGGTGGAAGAAATACTTCAGTGTTTTACTTGAGTAAAAGTAGAAATACTACAGTGTAAATACTCTGTTCAAAGTAAAAAGTCCTGCATTCAAAATCTTACTTACTAAAAGTACAAAAGTAACAGCATTAACATATATTTAAAATACCAAGAGTAAAAGTCCTCATTGTGCAGAATGGCCCATTTCAGAATAATGCAAGTTATATTATTGGATTATAATTATTGGTGCGTTAATGTGTTCATTAGTTTGATGTTGCAGCTGGTAAAGGTGGAGTTCATTTTAATTACTTTATATACAGCTGGTTGGTTTATTCTATAATAACGTGATCATTTACTTGTTGATTATTATTTTGTTTTAATAATCAAAATATGCAAAGTAACTTAAGTTATCAAACAAATGTAGTGGTGTGAAAAGTGCAATGTTTGCTTTTTAATGTAGTAGAGTAAGTACTAAGTAGCATAAATAGAAATACTCAAATGAATTACAAGTACCTGCTCCTCAAAACTGAACTTCAGTACAATACTTAGTTACTTAGATACTTAGTTACTGATCAATTGTTTGGTCTTCCTCACAATAACATTGGAAAAAATGTCCATCCCAGTTTCTCAGATTTCCCTTTTATCGAAGTGATAAAAGTATCTGTGCACCGCCTATATCAATAACTGTCCACAAGGTGGCAATCATCAGTAGCATATAGTATGTTTCTATATGTTCAACTATAATACACTGCTCAAAAAAATAAAGGGAACACTAAAATAACACATCCCAGATCTGAATGAATGAAAAATTCTTATTAAATACTTTGTTCTTTACATAGTTGAATGTGCTGACAACAAAATCACACAAAAATTATCAATGGAAATCAAATTTATTAACCCATGGAGGTCTGGATTTGGAGTCACACTCAAAATTAAAGTGGAAAAACACACTACAGGCTGATCCAACTTTGATGTAATGTCCTTAAAACAAGTCAAAATGAGGCTCAGTAGTGTGTGTGGCCTCCACGTGCCTGTATGACCTCCCTACAACGCCTGAGGGATCTCCTCCCAGACCTGGACTAAAGCATCCGCCAACTCCTGGACAGTCTGTGATGCAACGTGGCGTTGGTGGATGGAGCGAGACATGATGTCCCAGATGTGCTCAATTGGATTCAGGTCTGGGGAACGGGCGGGCCAGTACATAGCATCAATGCCTTCGTCTTGCAGTTCCTGCAAGACGAAGGCATCAATGCCTTCGTCTTGCAGGAACTGCTGACACACTCCAGCCACATGAGGTCTAGCATTGTCTTGCATTAGGAGGAACCCAGGGCCAACCGCACCAGCATATGGTCTCACAATGGGTCTGAGGATCTCATCTCGGTACCTAATGGCAGTCAGGCTACCTCTGGCGAGCACATGGAGGGCTGTGCGGCCCCCCAAAGAAATGCCACTCCACACCATTACTGACCCACTGCCAAACCGGTCATGCTGGAGGATGTTGCAGGCAGCAGAACGTTCTCCGCGGCGTCTCCAGACTCTGTCACGTCTGTCACATGTGCTCAGTGTGAACCTGCTTTCATCTGTGAAGAGCACAGGGTGCCAGTGGCGAATTTGCCAATCTTGGTGTTCTCTGGCAAATGCCAAACGTCCTGCAAGGTGTTGGGCTGTAAGCACAACCTCCACCTGTGGACGTCGGGCCCTCATACCACCCTCATGGAGTCTGTTTCTGACTGTTTGAGCAGACACATGCACATTTGTGGCCTGCTGGAGGTCATTTTGCAGGGCTCTGGCAGTGCTCCTCCTGTTCCTCCTTGCACAAAGGCGGAGGTAGCGGTCCTGCTGCTGGGTTGTTGCCCTCCTACAGCCTCCTCCACGTCTCCTGATGTACTGGCCTGTCTCCTGGTAGCGCCTCCATGCTCTGGACACTACGCTGACAGACACAGCAAACCTTCTTGCCACAGCTCGCATTGATGTGCCATCCTGGATGAGCTGCACTACCTGAGCCACTTGTGTGGGTTATAGACTCCGTCTCATGCTACCACTAGAGTGAAAGCACCGCCAGCATTCAAAAGTGACCAAAACATCAGCCAGAAAGCATAGGAACTGAGAAGTGGTCTGTGGTCACCACCTGCAGAACCACTCCTTTATTGGGGGTGTCTTGCTAATTGCCTATAATTTCCACCTGTTGTCTATTCCATTTGCACAACAGCATGTGAAATTGATTGTCAATCAGTGTTGCTTCTTAAGTGGACAGTTTGATTTCACAGAAGTGTGATTGACTTGGAGTTACATTGTGTTGTTTAAGTGTTCCCTTTATTTTTTTGAGCAGTGTATATTAGTCTTACGTTATAGTAAATTGCACATTACTGGGTTTTGGACAGTTTGGGAAAAACAAAGACATCTGAAGACGTCTCCTTGTGCTCTAGGATATTGTGTTAAGTGGTACTTTTCATTGTTTCTAATCTTTTATAGACCAAATGAAATCAGTCTTTAACAAAAATAATCACAACTTTTAGCCCGTGTAGAAAATGTGAAGGTACATCCGGTTGTGCGGGATGGGAGTGCCATTTTGTGAGGGGGCGGTGCTGATTTCTCTCTTCCCAAAGTGTATGCACTCAGTCAAAAAGTGAGACAGTTCACCATGTCCGGGTATGTGAGTGGAGGCAGTGCATCAGCATCTGTAATTCAGCCTTGGGCTACCAAGTCACAACACCCCTTAACTGTTGGATTGCTGTTAACTAAAGCCTCAAGTGGCTTTTATAAAATGGTTACTACATATACCTGGCAAAGTCTCACAGCAACAGACTATAATTACTGCCTCATGTTCGCACATTCTCTGCCAACCAGTCATGTTGCAGTTTACTTCCATGTCTGTCCTGACACATATATGTAGTGAAGAACTTAAAGGAATCTGTTAGGTGTTAAGTGTATTTTTTGGCAAAACATGGATGTTTCACACACATCGTCCAGCCCAGCAGCACAGATCTATATAATCAGCAGTTTCACCATGGACACCCAAGATTACTGTCACCAATTCAGTATCTGACCAAATGTTTCCCCTTCTATTATACATTTTGACATTGAATTAATGGCCAGAAAAGTATTTTGCAGAACATTTTGATGTCACAGTGAAGCTGACCTTTGACCTTTTGGATATAAAATGTCATCATTTCATTTTATCCTGTAAGATATTTCTGTCAAATTTTGTCAAATGTATGTATGAATTCTTGAGTTATGGCCAAAAACATGTTTTGTGAGGTCACAGTGACCTTGAACATTGACCTTCGAACACTAAATTCTAATCAGTTCATTGCTGAGTCCAAGTGGACGTTTGTGACAAATTTGTGGAAACTCCCTCTAGACCTTCTCAAGATATCGTGTTCACAAAAATGAGATGGATGCATGGTCACAGTGACCTTGACCTTTGACTACCAAAATCTAATCAGTTCATCATTGAGTCCAAGTGAACATTTGTGCCAAATCTGAAGAAATTCCCTCAAGGTGGAGGTGGACGGACAGACAACCCCAAAACATAATGCCTCCAGACACGGCTGTAACTGCTGTGACACCAACTCAGTATCTGACCAAACGTCTCCCCTCCTGAGTTATGACATTGAGTAATGGCCAGAAAAGTGTTTTTGAATATAAAATGTCATCACATCACACAACTTTTTATCTCATTAGACATTTATGTGAAATTTTGTCGTAATTACCATATGAAATTTTAAGCTATGGCCAAAAAGGTTTTGTGAGGTCACTGTGAACTTAGACCACCGAAATCTAATCAGTTCATGGTTAAGTCCAAGAGAATGTTTGTGGCGAATTTAATTTCTCAATGTATTGAGATAGCTTGTTTGCAAGAATGGGACAGACGGAGAACCCAAAAACATAATGCTGGTATTTTTACCTCTGACCATCCTCGTCCTGGTGGATGACAAATTATTTGGGCTTCAGTTGGCGGTTGCCCCTTTTAGCTCTGCATCCCATTTCACAATAGGCGACTAATTGTCTTAGTAATACTGAAACTGTAATGCGGTCGCAGCTGTGTTAAACAGCAGCTTTGAACACTGCTCAGCCAATCATAATCTAATGTAGTTTTAAGCAGATATAAGTTAATTAATGCATTTGTCAAAAGATAAATCTCCTTACTTTGCAGTATATTGTTATAGATTGAGCCTAACCAACTTTACTTTTTGTAATTTAAGTATATTTTGATGCCAATATTTTTTTGTATTTTTACTGAATCTTTTAAAAGCAGGATTTTTACTTGAAAGTAGAGTATTCTGAGTATTTTTACACTGTAGTATTGCTACTTTTATTTTTAAAATCTCTGAATACTTCTTCCACCACTGGAAGCCAATGTGCAACATGATCAGAGTGCTAACTGTGAAAGAACGACACGACTGCATGATTTTCATTTGGTTTTGTTTTACTATAAACTCAAAATTACAATTTGTGTTTTGAAGCATGTGGTATAATCAACATTTAAAAGTCTTATTCAAATGTTTTTTTTCCCTTTCAAGCTGTAATACTCATCATGATAAAGTCACCGCTAAAATCATTCAAGTCTCCCAAATGTACCCGAACCAACAACAAGCCCTTAAATAGTGTTCTTCAGGTGTATATACTATTCCTCTTAACATCGCTGAATTTTTGGCAATAGTAAATCCCACGAAAAATAAAGTACCACTAGTCAGCTACCGTTGATGCATCTCTGTACCAAAGGCAACATCAGCAAAAATTCAAATCTGTACAGGAAAACGTTATTTGGCAAAAGAAAAGATTCTCTGCAAATCCAACCTGCCATCGCCTTCTTTATATTCTCATTTCCTTTTTCATAAATAGTTCAAAAATATTGCCAGTTTTTCAAAAAGGAAAGAAAACTGCCTCGACAGCCATGTACCAGACAATAAAAAAAGATTAAGTGAAAACAAGATGTAAATAAAGATCTTTGCTTTTGTACAACTTTCATCATCATTTTCAGTCACGGTTAAGTAATAAATTAACAAACAAAAAGGATTCAATCATTGCACTTCAAGTCGCAACAGAAACAAGAGGAGAAAGAAAGATCCACTCATACACACAAACTCCAGTTTTACAAGTGCACTATGAATTTGTTATATTCTTTTAAAAAAAAGTGTATAGAAAGAAAGTGAATAAAATCTCGCCTGTGGACTAAACATATTCGAGAGAGGAGTAAAATTACCTGAAAGTGAGAGTGGAAAGTGTTTATTTACCCTCTGATGCTCCCTTTTTTGTATTGCTCATATATTGTATAAGAATATAAGACAAAGTCCTCTCTGGCCGTTTGTTTTTTTGGCAGTCCCTCGGTGGATTTCAATCACAGGAGGAACGTTTGTCTCTTTAAGACATTCGAAAGTGACCCGACACCCTCCAGAGTTCAAATAACTAAAAATTAATCAGAGTGTAGGAAAAGCTCGAGTCCTTCTCATCTGACTCCAAGTGTTCATTTGGCTGACGATGAATTAAAGAAGATGGGGGAGAAAAATCACCGGCTCCAGGTGACTGCAGAATGCACCAAAGCGAAACTCGAGAAAAGAAAAACGCAGCTTGTTTTTTATTAATTAAAGTCTGCGTGATTGCTGGAGCAAAAACAAAAAATTTCCCCACAAACGGAATGATTTTCAAGAAACAAACCAAAAAAAATCTGATTTAAGAAAGTCAAGAATATTCCAGAGTGGAGCGGAGGAAAGGCATGGTCCAAGCAAAGCCTCTTTCACTTGGCTTGTTTGTAAACGTGTACTGTAGCAAAAAATGTGTGTACCGTTAATGCATAAAGTTGTGTGTAAACCTTTACACGTATACATGTGGGAAATTAATTTCAAGTTACATGTCGGTGATGATGTGCCAACATGCAGGTGGTTTCTTCTCTGAGCGCTGGCTGTGGTGTTGGTGGTGCTGTTGGTGACGGTGAATTCGCCTCTTTAGCTGCCCTCGATGAGCTTACCCAGCGTGTCTCGCAGCTCTGTCAGCTCGAAAATCTTGCCGTCCAGCAGCTCCAGCAGCGAGCGCAGGCTCTTGCGGAAGGCTTCCCTCTCCTGCTGGTTGCTCTCTAGACGCTGCTCCAGATCGCTTAGCTGGGCCTCCAATGTCTGGTTCCTCGACTCCGTGTCCTGAAGACAAACAAGATCATCAGTTTATTTAAACAGTGGTTCTCAAACTCTTAAACCATCCAAAGTTTTGATCAACTTTTTTTTTTCACATTTTCACAGTCGTGTAAAATGTGTGGAAACAATGCACTGAAACAATTCTGATAGCTCTAATTACTCCTCCTGTTTATACTCACCATTAAAAACTCAAACTAATAGATCTCTTCCTGATGTGCTTTTAGTGTAAATGATGAGGGACAAAATCCAGTGCCCCAGTTTTGTTCAAAAATATATTAAAATAACATTTACCTAAAGCCGATATGAGGCGTCAGCAGTCTGAATTAGACAAGTCCTCCAAAGGTATATGTTTTTAGCACAAAATTCCCTCTTTTTGTAACTGTCATTCCACTGCAGCTCAATAGGGAAATGCTGTATGAAGGAAATTTTATACTGAAAAAGAGTAACTGTGGAAGCTGCACCAGCAAACTGAAATGCATACTACTGCAATAAATGGTTAAAACCTTGAGGTAAGCATCCTGGCTGAACATAAACTCTAAACTAAGGCACGTCTGATTTTTTTAGTGGGAAATGCTGCATTCATGCCATGTTGGCAGGAAGATGTGACAACTATCGCCCCTACTAATACTGGATTTTTCCAATGTTGATATAGAGTGTTAAAATGACCATTTCTATATCCATTTCTCACCACCTTTTGACATTGAAGAAAACTTTGTTTTTCTCACGTTTATTCTGGTGAATAAAAATCCAGAAATAGAGGTCTGTGTTAAACAACAGAAAAACTATATCAAAACATCTGTTAAACTCTCACTCAACTCACGCAGTTTATTCCAAGTCTCATTTATCCAGTCATATATGCTCAGTACTTCCCAAACAGACAGCTCTTTCCCTCTGGGAACTGACCTGAAAGTGAAACTTATCTATGCTCTCTTCAAAACCAGACTGTAATTTCACCTCGCTGTACATGGGAGCTGCTCGTCTACCACTGCCTTAATCGGAAGTTTGTTTGTGTAATTGTACGACTTTGGTGAAGCCAAACTAACTTTTTAAAAACACCGAAGTCACACAATAGCCAAGACAAACTAACTGATCAAGGCAGGAGTAGACCAGCAGCTCCTGTGTTCAGCAAGATAAAAATAGCGCTTTTGTCAATGGAGTCTGGCTCTGAGGAAAGCATAGATAAGTTCCACTTTTACTTCAGTTCACCATCGGAAAAGGCTCTCTGTTTGGGAAGTACTGAGCATATGACTGGATAATACTGCACAAGTTGTGTGAGAGCTTGTAAATGGACACTTTGATATACTTTTGCTGTTGGTGAACATGGACCCCTATGACTTCAATTCATTTGGAATTTTCTCTGTTCTTGGATTCTTCTTTCAATGTGGAGGCATGCATGAAAATCAAAGTTTTCTTCACAAAATCACCATAGCATGGTGTGAGTGACTGATATAAAAACGGTCATTTGGGAAGTGAAGCATTCCTTTAAAGAACTGTAATAAATACACTGTTTCTGAATTAACTAAAGCTTGTTTTAGCATTTCTGAACTGAAATGTCTTGTTACTTGGGCGACACACGTGAAAATTCTGATAAATGTACAATAAGCTAATATCGCCCAACATATCAATGTCACTCTGGTGAAATCTTTTTGTTGTTACTACTTGTGTGATGGTTAGCTCTTCTGCTGGATTTTATTTATACTGATCTGTTGTTGCAGCCAATTTGGCACCAGTTTGTGGAGACATCTAGGTGCTTTTCACAAACTGGGAAATATTGAAGCTGTCAAAAATTCACCTTATTTGGAGTCTGAGTTAAATTTGCAGTTAATTTACAGTCTGTGGAATCTGACCTGAATCAGCTGCAGGTGTTACTGTGCGTACACCTGCATTACTCACTTGTAGTTTCTGTGTAAGGGAGTCTTTTTGAGACTGAAACTCGTTGGCACTCTCCACTTCTGCTTTGAGTCTCTCCAACTCCTGAAGTAAAGAGAGTAAATATTGAAGATGTGTAATACAGCTCAGTACACAAACACATCTACCTAAAACACTCCTCCACGTACCTCCTCCTTGGCTTTCAGAGCCGACTCCAGCTCTTCTATCGTTTGGTTGAGTTCTGTCTTTTGGGATTTGATCACTGTTGTTTGGCCACTCACACACTCCAGCTCTGTCACCTGGAATACAAACCAAAAAAATCCTCACAACATGGTCAAAATTTATTTTCAGTAAATCAGATCATTTTATTTGAGCAGTGATACCCGTTTGTGTAGCCTCTCAGCTTCTTCCTGATAGGCTGCCAGCTGTTGTTTCCACTGTTTGACATTGGCCGTGGACTCGAGCAGAGCCGCCGTCAGCTTGGCGTTGTTGCCCTTAAGTGCCGCCAGCTCTGCCTCCCAGTGCTTATTGATGCTGGATGAACTGGGATGTGAGGAAGAGACAAGACTATCAGAAAAGCTGAAACCAACTATAGTCCCTTAACATTTAATAGAACAATGTGCAAAGCATTTTAGAAAACTTTAATTTCTACGTGGTTATAACTTTTTAAAAAGTTTTTCTGCTGCATTAATATCCCCTAAAGCACAGCTGACAAAACTATCTCCACTCATTTAGTGGTTTATAATTAATAGGAAGCATGCGTAGTGTTTTAATGTAATGCTTTAATGCTGTCCAGAGGCCCGGGGACCAGATTAATAATGAATGAATGAATCGACATGAGCTGCAGCGCTCTTTGCTGCACTGTGCCAATTTCATTTTAAATCAGCACTCAAGAGAGTCGCGAGCGGACAAGTAACTCTCTCATTTACACTCCTGAATGTGATCATTTCACAATGTGGAGGTGTCAACAATTAAAATGTTATTTAAAGGGGACCTATTATGCTTGTTTTCTGATTCATACTTGTATTCTTGGTTTTTACCTGAAAATGTGTACATGCTGTAATGTTCAAAAAACACTTTCTCCGTACTGTCTGTACTGGAACACTTGTATTCACCGTCTGTATTTGTATTTTGTTGAAACTGTTTTGAGGCACTAGTGTAGCTATTTTGGGATCTGGGCCAGGTTTAAGTTTTTCAAAACATAGCATATCTTTATTTGTTAGAGACACTAGTTGCAAGGTTACTGTTTAATTCGTGTTTTTGTTTTCACCAATTCAGGATAGTTAGAAAAAAACATCACCAAAATGTCTGATTTATATTGTTCCACCTTCCCTTTATGAGCTGGGTCATAACACTCAGTAAAAAAACGCCACTTTTCATGGCACTATAACGTTAGAAAAACACCAACAGGTCACTACAAAACACTCATGCTTGGTGGCTAAAAAGCTGCTGGAAACACAGCAATGACACACTAAAACACAACCAGTTTTGTTGTTTGTTGGTCTTGAGCAGTGGTCTGCAGTGGTCTGCAGCTATGGCAGCCGTCTCAGCTACATGTCACGTCATCCACCACCCACACTAGCTCAGGATAACGTCACTTTACAAATGTTGATAGGATATGTCTGAAAGTTGCTAATGTAACGTATTCTTGGTTTGTGGAAAAGCAAAATGTCAACATTGTCCTCTGGCAACTGGGCTGTGTTTCTGTGACGTTAGCATGTAGCTACATGTAGAAGTGTATGGTACATAATGTAAACACTTGCAGTGGCGTGCCTGGAGCAGATGACCATAAAAAGAAGTCCATAACAAGCTGACGGCCATCAACATCCGACACACATTTTATATATATATATATATATATATATATATATATATATATATATATATATAGACATATATGTATGAGGAAGACGATATTGGGTGATATTTGGTTGTCTTGCTTGTGGCTGGATCTGTTCTGTGTTAACCTGGCTCCCGTTTACCTGTGTGAGAAGGGCAGTGCATTCTGGGAAGGCTCTGCTCTAGGTTCAGTGTGCTGAGGTGTGTCTGGTGTGACTCTCTCATCATCTGTACCATTGATGCTCTCTGAGGTCAAGGGCGACTGCAGGTCACCTGGGGCCGACTCCTGTTCCAACACATTAGTGAAACATCAAAAAAATATTATTAGAAAAAAAAAAAAGACTGAAGCAACAGGTCAACATTTTGGGAGAAGTTTATTTGCTTTCATGCCGAGAAGATACTAAATATGAAGCTACAGCCAGGAGAGAGTTAGCTTAGCTTAGCATAAATACTGGAAACGGGTATACAGATAGCCTGCCTCTGTCCAAAGGTAACAAAGTCCCCCTACTAGACTAAACAAAAAACTTTTATCATGATCATAAGTCAGCTTTAGAGGTGCTGGTAGGTGGATTTTGTTACCTTTGGATAGTGCCAGGCAAGCTGTTTACCCTTCTTTCCAATCTTAATGCTAACTTAAGCTAAGTGGCTGCTGACTGTAGCTTCATATTTAATGCACAGGGAGCAGTATCAATCTTCTTATCTAACTCTTGGCAAGAAGACGAACATATTTCCTGAATGGCTGAACTATTCATATAAATGTGGATTAAGACACACAAACAAATCAAAAATCAATAAAGAGTTAATGATTCTGTGCTCTCAAAAACTAACAGTAATTTCTGTTGAAATGGAATTAGGGACGCTAAAAGCTTACAGACCCTTTTTGTGCCTGAGGTGCTGGTTGCTGGAGATCAGACATATTTCCACACACACATTTCAGAACTATGACTCCATTTTCTGAAGACACCATGTCTCCTTTTCATTTATCTATGTCTTATAATCATTGTCATTTGTGATCGGCACTGCTCAAACATCCCTAATTGTAGCAGACTGTCACTTTTTGAGAGCATGAAAGGAGAACTGGAGGGATATGTGGGATAAATTCACAGAGATGGGGTTCCTTTGGCTGTTAGTCTGACATAAAGATGATAGACAATGTTGTTAAAGACTGATGACTGGTTTCTGCTGAAAAAAAATGAGTACAGTGATAAGACTTGGCTTTACTGATATGCAGAAATCCATCACTGTGCTCTCATTGTTTAGAGAATAATTCTTTTTTTTTGCAAGACTACTGCCGGGGAGGGGGGGTAAAAGTAGGGGAAAAAGGGCCATCGGGGGCAGGTAAAAAATTCTTTCCATTTCTTTTTTACCTTCTTTTTACCAGGTTTGTTGACTGACAACACATTCCTTTTTACAGCGCCACCCTGAGGGGGATTCATGGGGAGGTAAAACAAGCCACAAGGTGTTAGCTTAGTGGCTTTAATGTGAGCATAATGCTGAGTGAAACATAAAACAGCTTAGTACAGGATTGCATTAATTTCTCATCAATTTCTAATTCTTCTAGGTTGGCTTTGGTGTCGCATGGGGTTTGTTACCAACATTATTAACATATTTACATTACATTAACACTGATTCTCAACAGAAAACATACTCACACTGTAAAACACATTAAACAAGAATGGCTGGGAGATTATAAGGAGATTAAAATGAAGAGTTTTGTGCTTTAAACTGCACAAAACACAGAAAGTAAAGTCTTTTAGCATCTAGACTCTGGTCAGTCCCATGAATTTCTTTTCATGATCCTATACAGGTCATAATGTTGTGTTGAACCCTGTATTGCCATAGTTTGTTATGAGTTGAAGTTCATGCGATGTCTCACAAATGTGAGACATCTGACTCTATTTTGATAGTTAACAGCAGTAAGTTCATACATTCTGACATTACTAATATAACACCCAGAATGTCTGTGCTTTTAACTTAAATTTAAGATAAATTTGCTTGTATGAGTGCTTTCAGCCCATCACACACAGGCCATTTCTCCCTACCTGTAGAGTAACTTTGTGTACTGTTGGTTTGCATTATCAATTCCACTACCTGCTAGTTCTTACTAGAAATTGTCATGTTTGCTAACTAGTGTCAACAGATGTCTATCAATGTGAGCTATGTGGTAAAACAGTTATGGTAATATGAGGATGAGTGCTGCATACAAATGTACCCCCAAAAAGTACTTGTTTCTAGCAGGTTGCTTTATTTCCCAACTCTAAAAACATCTACATCTATAAACTACCATGAGATTGCCATCCTTACAGGTATACTTTGCAGGATTTCATAAAACAAACAAAAACAAAAACAAAAAACCACCTTGTGGTTTTATGCCTCCGCGCACCGGTCAAGTTGCACTTAAAGTTTACACCCATGTCTGTGAAAATGTAGATGCTTCACACACATCTTTTCCCCGGGCAGCACAGAAGATCTATACAATCAGCACAGTTTCAAGGTGGACAATCAAGATTAGTGTCACAAATTCAGCATCTGACCAAATGTCTCCCCGTCTGTTCCTGAGTTATGACGTTTAGTAGTGGCCAGAAAAGTGTTTCTGCAGAACATTATGATGTCACAGTAAAGCTGACCTTTGACCTTTTGGACATAAATTTACAACACTTTATTATTATATCAAATTGAACACGTGTGAAATTTTGTCATGAGTAGCATATGAATTCTGGAGTTATGGCCAAACATGTTTTATGAGGTCAAAGTGACCTTGACCTTTGACCACCAAATTCTAATCGGTTCATTGTTGAGTTGAGAAATTCCCTCAAAGTGTTCTTGAGGCTCCGGAATCCGGAGACAGCACTGCATCAAACCTATGTAAAAGCACCAACAGAAAGTTTTTGGAATATGATTTTTGATATTATAGTTTAATAGGTTAATTGAAGTCTGGCTGTTCAATAAATTTGTTTTAAATTGCATTTGTTTCCTTTTCAATTTAAGTTCCTATTCTTGCATAAGATTTTTTTGTTACAAGTATTTAAGTTGTCTATAATATTTTAATACAAGTAGGCAAATTTGGAAGTTACCTAAAATGCCCATCCCTAGTATCAATTCATACAAAAGTAATCCCTCAATCCCTCTCAGTCATCACTTTTGACTGACCATAAGTGAGTGGCAGTGTATTTATCTGCAGAGACTCTGCCCTCTGCCTCTATATTTTTTTTTATTTTGCTGTGTTTGTGATGTTCCTAAGCACAGCATGCAGGTGAGGTCGGGATTTCATAAAAAGGTAGTGAGCAGGTGCCAGACTGTAAGCAACAGCACCTAAAAAACTGAAAGACAGTAAGGTAAAACGGCAAGTGGACAAAACTGAGGTTTGCTTTTACTTTCACTTGTTATACTGTTTACAAACAGTAACGAACAATTCCTGCATCGTATACCTTTAACACTTTTTAATCAGAATCCTGCCTATATGGTCAAGTTGTTTAACTGTACTTATTCTCTGTGTGTATATGTAACTGTCTATCTTCCTTGTAAATATACCAGTAATTTAGTTTCTCTTAATCCTTCCTTTAGTGCTACTTGTATATACTATGTTATGTTTTATTGGTTATTCTATTGTTTCATTCTATTCTAATTTGAATATTTGTTATGTATAGATTTTCTGTGTGTTCAGCATGGAGGGGGCTGTAACTGCGTCTCACTGTGCAATCCTGTATTGTATAATGACTATAAAGTTAAACCTTGAACCTTGAGGTTGACTTCTTCAAAGTATGCGAGAGGATGCAGTGGTGGTGATGGTGTTTGATACCTGAGAGGGAGTGCTGGTGAGCTCCATCTTCTCCTGAGACTTCTCTTTTGCTAACCGCGCTGCCTCCTTGAACTCGGCAAACTTTTCTGCAAACTAAAAATAACAGGAGCAAGTTACACTACAGTTCAACAACAACTTCCACGTTTTCAAGACAGAGTATACACACTTGGATCAAAATCAGAGGGGTGTACTAGGAAGCAAGATTTTTTGGGTAAGGTACGTTAAGCCTAAAATCAGAGTTTTCAGCGTTACAGAGGTGGCTCTCCTTTAATTAGGCTAGGTTGCCATGGTAACTTATGTTGCATGTCTACACTTGTCCAGACCAATTTATGTTCTGAGTATTGCAGTGAAATCAGCTATCGGTGTCACCACTGTTGCAAAATCCCATGGACCGTGGTGCCAGAACTATGAGAGGTTCACTTCAGAGGAAGAGTGTTTGAAGACCAAATAGATGCATTGGCTTTTTCATGACAATATTCTCTAAGAGCGACACAGATTTCCAGCTAAGGCGATATGTTATAAATGCAAACGTGTTGAGCCGCATGTTATTAATGCCACAGTAATGATGCAAAACATCTGAGAAAAAAATGGTTTATTTTATTTGCAAGGTTGTTCTTGCTTTCACTGAACTACTTAATATGTTGATATTGTTTTCTGGTCCATGCTGGCTTTAAAAGAAACCTTGTATAAAATCACAGGTAGCATACTTTAATAGTTCACTATGTTATTTATCAGGATGACCTTTACTTGCATATGAAATGTGGTAGAATTTCTTCAAACCAAACCACAACGTTACCACTTTGAATTATGTTTTTATGTTTGGTCTTGATTTGCTGAAGTCCATTTAACACTGCTAGTATATATGACGTATTACAACTAATAGAACACCAATTAGACAACTGATTAGTTTACTGGTATTTGTCACATATAAAATCCTCACATATAAAATCCGATCAATAAAATAAATTTACCTTGATTTGGCCAAGAACTTAAGTGATTTCCATCCGTCCTTCATTATGGGTCAGTGTCAATATAGCCAATGTAAGTGCAGTTCTTGAGTGTAACATTTAAATCTGCTGCATCAAGTGTAAAGTTTAAGAGCTGTAGAATGTGCAGCTGTCATGTTAGAGAAAAAACAGAGTGGTAATATAAATATATTCACTTTTCTGTGAGCATCCCTCTCTTGCCTTATTTGCAGCAGCAGTGTTGTTTTTGCTGTAATAAGTTTTTCATATTCTTCATAGGCTTAAGTAGGCGGCACATGATCGATCCAAGAGTCAAACCAAACACCCTCTTTTTCAGGAGCGTGCACAGAGCCTGAGGAAGAAGGCCTGGGTTAACAAAGGCAGTTGATAACCACCTGTTATGTCTGACTGGGTTTTTAGGCTTTGTCAATCCAGCTAAGGCAAAGAAATCCTGGCTCTGTCCAGCTTGCTTTGTGGTAAACCCTTATGGATTCCACTGTGGGTCCAAGCGTTCTCACCTTTACCAGGTTGCTCTCAGATGAGAAGCCGAGGCCGTAGACTGTGTTCGCCCGACTGTCGGCCCACTGTCCAAACTTTTGCGACGTCTTGGTGAATGTCATATTGGGGGTGATGGTGCTGTTGATAATGGCCTGTGGAGGAAAAAATACATTCAAAAAGTTAAAATGAAAATTTTGTTTGTTGAAGCCCCATTTATTCAGTTAACAGCTGTTAGTGGGGCCGGCTGTCGTTTGGTGAGAGCAGCTAAATGTCCTGACATCTACTGGGACGTGGTGGTAGTGTGAGTGTGTGTGTCATGTATAGACTGGGGTTTGTATTTGCACTGTTTGGTAAACAGGAAGTAGTCAATGAAGAGTTCTTAAGTGAGTCCAACCGCCTGTCATGTTATTGATCAGTGTGGGAGGACTCACTGGCAGAGCTGGGAGAGAGGCGAGCACTGATGGTCATGAGAAAAAAATAAAATTTACCATTAAGATGCCTTTAAGAGTTTATTCTTGACATTAGAAACAGATCTCAACTCAAGGTCCGCCAACTTACTTTTCTGAAGCTTTTAACTGACTCTCATCAGCAGATTTACTTTTCTTATCTGCCATGAAACTGTAGATATCCAAGCTTTCTTCCAGTGCTTTTCATCTGCTTAGAAGTTGAGCTTGAGGAAACAGTAAATGAAAACATGGTCAAAAGCTCCAGAACAAGTGAGTAAGAGGACCCTGAGTTCAGACCTTTATATCACATATCTTTAAAGACGAACTCTAACACCCACTGAAAATGTCTAATCTGGGGCGACCTCTGACTCCGCAGGTGGAGTGTGCGCATCACATAAGCTTAGTCATTACCAACGGCCCAGGTTTGATTCCAACCAGCAGCCCTTTGCTGCATGTCATCCTCATTCTCTCTCCACCCTCTCCTGTCACTCTAAATGGGCTTTCACAGTACTGCATGGTAAATCGCTGCCTCCAGTCATTTTAATGAGGGGAGGGTAGCACAGAGGAAGCGGGTATCAGCACAGCGGTAGGGGTATGAAGCAGTTGCTGCCCATATGCACACTAGGGTTGGGTACCGAAACTCGGTACTTTTTGTACTTGGTACCGATTTACGTCGGTACTACCGAGTACCGATTCACTTAAAATGAATCGGTGCCAAATTTCGGTACCTGAAGTGGAGGCGGAGCGAGAGCGCATGACTCGCACCTCAGACTCAGTAACACTGGTGACAAAAAAAATGTGCAGACAAAAGTTAACATGCAGCACTGTTCCTAAATGTTCTCAATAAAATGTTGAAACTGAGAAGTTTAGACTATGGGCCCGAACGATGCATAGTGCAATCCAATGTTTTCACAGCGAAAAAAATTGATGAAGTTTCAATAAAATGATGTATAACAGAGCTTTCATACAGCTTTGCACACACATTACTGTTGGATGGATTACTCGCGAACGCAGGCTTGCACAGAAATGCCGCGCATATCACATGAAAGCGCAGGACCACACACATCATTGTGCTGTCATCCCATCACGCTATAAATCCAGATCAATTGTCTATAAAATAAAAACCTGACAAATTTCTTTACAATCCATTATACAGATCTTATTATCAGTCACTTCATATAGTGAGGAATATCGTATCTTACCACGTCTTAAGCTTGCGTGTGTTTCTCCCTGTCTATCCACATTTGTAGTCCAGCTTTCAAGATGCAAATATCTCCATATTGTCCAGTTGACACTCCATCAAACTTTGTATGACAAGACCAGCCACTTCACCTTTGCGCACCCAGACAACTGCAGCCTAATTATGCATGCTGACAGGGCCGTAGTCACCATGTACATTGAGGGGGACACGTGCCCCCCCACCAATGCCCAAAATTATCCCCCCAATATATAACTGAAACTGAAAAACAAATATTATCTTGGAGGACATCATTGCACTTGGTTGACTATTTTTCTATTATCTTAGATGTAAATATTGCATGTTTCTTTCAGATAAAACACATTTTTGACTTGTGAATGAGTCAGTGGAATTTCTTGCAATAATGAAAAAATACTGGCAATCATGTCGGCCTGGCACAAACCACATGTTTTGGACAGCTGTGAAGTGACAGAATGTCCCAGCATCATGGTTCTTATATTGCCAGATTCCAGAGAGTCTCCCCTCTTCATATATGGCAGAATATGTCAACTTCCAACTTGCTATGGTGAGGTACATATAAAAATGTAAGAATTTAGGCACACGGATTTGTTTTTTTCATTGATATAAAAATTAATATAAAATACAGGCACATAGAAGGACATGAAATGATGGCAAATCTGGTTAGCCCAGATTGTCCTGAAAAAAAAAAAACCAAACAAGATATAGCATGTGTATGTAGCCTTTATAATGACTGTGATATGAGCTTAAAAGTAAAAGCAGTAAAAAATACCCCAAAAAGGCCTAGAGCCCATAGGGTTAAAAAGTACTGAAATAAGGTACCGTTTGGTATCGGTACCGAATTCCAGATACCGGTACCGGTACTGTATCGGTTCAGTTATGAACGGTACCCAACCCTAATGCACACGGATAGATTTTGTTTTGCTGTGCTGAGTTCACCATGTTGAACGTCTGGCGGTTGTTGCCTGCCCCATAAGCCTTCCCAACTGACTAATTGGCAGGCATCACAGAAGAACAAAGCAGGACTTCAGATGACTGGTAAATTGTCCAAATATGTAGGAAAAAAAAGCTGACCTCTTCTAATTTTACTTCTCACCTCGCTGTAGTGATATACAGATGTACTCTGTGACATCACTCTTGGATATGGTGTAAAAGAGGACAATCAAATACTGCTTATCAGTCTGTTGTTAAGTTACTCTTTAATATATATTTTATATGCAAGTAGCTTGGCTCTACCCATCCTGAAAAAAAGCTGACAGAACAAAGCAATTCTGTACAAAATTTCCTCACAAATTTGACAGATCTTGTGAAATAATTAGCTGTGACGAGAGAGATTCACAAATTTGACAAAAAAATCTGCAATCGAAAAAGTACACTGACTGAAAACTGGCAAAACTGTACGTATGCAGTCGTAAAGATTAAAAAAGTGATTGGTGGATCTGACTGAGAAGCTGAGCACACTAATAGCAGACTGTCACTCAAAGCAGCCCGCCCTTAATTAGAATTACAAAGAAATTCACTCCCCATACAGTCGCCATGAATGTTGAAATTAACTACTGAGACCAAAACCATTTTCTGTACCAATGTGAACATGTTTATTTCCGCTGTTAAAGTTTGTCATTTCAACATGGTGATCTAAGTAGACTGGCTGGCTTCTGGGGTCAGCCTCAAGTGGTCATTCAAAGAACTGCAGTTGTTGGCACATCCACATTGGCTTAATTTTTCCGCCCCAGAGGTTGACGCTTGCTTATGACCAACTAGAAGAGTGCGGCAGGGTATTTATGTGCAGAGATTCTGCCCTCTGCCTGGATTTTCTTATTTACCTCTTACGTTGCTGTGGTCGGGACAATTATGGGCTGCAACTTTTGGGCCAGTGTTGTAGCCTCCAGCTAATAACAGCATGTAGGTGAAGGTGATGTAGTGGTAACTGATGAGATGGATGTGCTATAAGGCAGATGGGTAGGTTACTGAGGAGGAAGCGGGTATACTCCCCTATAGATTCCAATGGGTTTTTTTGCTGATGGGTGGGCATACAGTAAACTGCCAGAAAAAGAGGTAGTTATAACCCCTATACCCACGTATACCCTCCACTACACCACTGCAAGGTCAGGACTATAAAAAGGCAGTGACCAGCTGTCACACCGTAAACAGCACACATTCATGGAGGCCACAAAAATTGCACACATAGTGCCAAAAAAACCCTGCAAATATAGTAAGGCAAAGCGTCAAGTGGATAAAGCACATCCCACTGGAGTGAAATTGGGGTTTGCTTTCGTTTCAGCTGGCAAACACTGGGGGAGAATTTGGTGATGAAGAGTGATGCAGAGTTGACCTGTGTTCTGTGTGACAGGTAGGTCCTAGTAGTAAGCTGAAATATCATCTCTTCAATTACAACAAAAGTTCCTACAATACTAGCTTGCAGTGTATGTACAAACAGTGTAGGGAGGAGGGTCCAAGTTTGTGGTGTTGAGGTCTTTAATGTAGTTTAGTACAGTTGTTCCCAACCATGGGGTCACAAGACAAATCTGACATGTTATAAGAAAATTAACAAAAGGGCAAAGCAGAAGAGTTTAGACTTCCCTCTGTCATTTTGCCTTGGAAAGGATGAAATACTTTTACTTTTTGAGGGAAAACAAATCTAGTCAACAAGGACAACAATCAGTCTTTGATTCAACTCAACACAACTGGTAGGTTTTGTTTAGTTTTAAGGGTTCACAACTTTAAACTGGACTTTCTGAAATATTTTCAAGTCTTTCTCACAAGTTTTCTCACTTCTGGAATTTGGAAAGAAACACAACCAGAAAGATGTTTCATTGTGTGGCATCTGTCTCTGTTTGTTTTCTTTTTCTCTGCTGAGAAGACTTATTGTTTGTCTGGATAATAACGTCCTCCAGCACCAACCCACCCAATCTCTGCTATTTCCAGCAGAACACAGCAAAAACTCTCTGGTTCAACAACAACAGCAGTAGTCACCCAGAGAGGCTCTTACATAACTATGCTAACTCCACCCCTGCACCTCTCTCCAGACTAAAATAATCACTGCCACATAGATATGACAGGCTCGACCGCCTCCTTCACTGCCTCAGCACAGAGACAGGCCAGGCTGAGGCGAGTTGGGGGTAGAGGTGGGATATATTTACAAAATCAAATGTGGTAATGGCACTGGACAAGTTAAGTTGGACTGAGACCTCTCTGGAGCTCCATGAAGGATTGAAATAACACACAGACATAAATATACTAACACTTTACTGAGTGCGATATTCACACACACCTTAGATCCATCCAGACTGATGATTCGATATACATTCCTGGTGCTGTCGAAGAAGTAGGAGACGGTGACAGCATGTTTACTGGTGGGAACCCAATTCTTCTTGGTGTTTGGGTCAATCTGGAAGACGTGGGCCCGTGTACTGAAGATGGGCTGCTCTCTGTGGAAGAAACAGAGGGGGGAAAGGAGGGAAAGATGGTGCAATCAGTATCTGGTACAAGGCCTCAACTCTGAGATCCCTAAATTAGCAATTTGTAACTGAATACTGGGCCATGTGGACAACAACTTAGCTGTGGTTACACCAAAATATGTAGATAAAACAATACACACGTCAATAACCACTGCAGCTACATCAACAATTCAGCAAATGAATATGCTGAAGTAGAAAAGGAACGATTCCAAAAGACAAAAATGCTAAATCTGCAAGCAGGGAATAAACACTGGACCATTGCTATACATCATTCAAAGGCAGCTGCAGAGCAGAGTCACTGTATAGATTTGGGGAAGAGCACCCATGTAACAATCTTTTTTATGTCAAGAAACACATTACAGCGCATACCTCCACTGACACTAGATATGGAACCAATCAGAGTCTGAAGAAGCACATTCCAGTACACCACTCTTAACGTCACAGATGACATAAATAAATTTACTGAGTCTATGGAGTATTTAAATTGTAAAATAACAGAAGCAACTCTACCAAAAACTAAAGTTAAATCATTCCACAACCAGAAACCATGGATTACCAGAACCACACATAGACAATTGTAAAGCACTACCAAACAATCTAAGAAGAGGCAAAAAAAGGAGTAAATCACAATGGACAAGTTGAACAAGCTTACAGGATCACATTTCATTGGAGTTGTGCCTTGTATGACCATATGTGACAAGACAAATAAATAAATCATTGAATGATGACAACCCTAACAAGCTGATGTTTAGTGGGAATAGTAAACATTTTCTCTAGCTTAGTTTAGCTTGTTAGCATGCTAACATGTGCTTATTAGCAACAAGTACAGCTGAGGCTAAAGAATTGGTCATTTTGCAGAAATTTGGTCATAAACCAAATTTCTGGACAAACAACTTTTTGACCAGATGATAGCACTGTAATTCATCCTCAGGGGGACATGAATATGTGCACCAAATTTCATAGCAATCCATCAAACAGTTGGCCATACTTTTCACTAAAAACAAAAATGTGAATCTCATGTTGGTGCTAGAGGAAAGGTCTGGGGATCACCAATGTCAGTAGACTTCATCCTCTAGGGGGACATGAATGGCTGTACAAATTTCATTTCTAATAGTTGTAGGAACAAAGGTGGGGACCGATTGCCAATCTTACAATTCCTTGAGCCACGGTGCTAACATGGCTAAGAGACACAAAAGCAAACAAGTGAATAAAGCTGCACATCAAATATCTAACACTGTCCTGGCAAAAGAAAGGAAGTGAAAGTATTGAGGAATGTTAGGAATCAGAGGAAGGTGAGAGAAACAGCCTCTCAGGTCCCAGCACATCCATAATTCACCAGCCTTCTGTGTTGCTGCACTACCAGTGACTGGACGAGGGTAAAAAAAAAAAACACATCCACTAGGCCTTCATACCAAGAACAAGAGTGTTTATATAAAAACGTACAGGCTTCCTCTTCACATGTGGTGAAAGGTGTAAAGTAGCACACAAGGGCAGATAGTAAACATACTTTACTTTGTATATGCAAAAAATGACTTGGTAGGATTAACAAAATAAAGAGTGTCTATGAATATTAAAATGTGCAAATCACAAATAAATTCCAAATCATTCCAGGATCACTTCATTACTTGGAGTTAATGGACCTTTGCAGCCAGCGGGTGTTGAAGTCATTACAACGGATTTATGTTCGAAATAAAGCTTGACAAAATAATGTCATAGAAAACAATCATAATGCTCAGGATTAAGGCGACCTGAATGAATTTACTGAATTTACTCTGCTAGAAGACTGCAGCATTACACACAACACTCATGTATTTTGGGTGTGTCAGAAAATCAGTGTCAGAACCAGTAAAGGTTTACTGCCAAGTAGGTTTTCACATCCAAGGAATTTGCTTTGGTAATTTGGTGCATAACAGTCACAAAAAATAGTAAGAGAAATCAAAAAACAAGTACTGGAAAAGTCAAGAATTACAACTATCAAATTTAGAGTAAAATATATTGGAAATGTATTGTATTGTGATGATGTAAAGGAAGGTAGGTAGGTAGGTAGGTATAGATAGATAGATAGATAGATAGATAGATAGATAGATACTTTACTTTTCTTTACTTTACTTTACTTTACAAGACAAAACTACCATCCAACTGTGAGAGAGCTAAAAAAAATGTGCAAAGATCTTGGTCCATACAGCGTTAGTGAAAACAAAGGCTTTTTTTATATGCTTAAAACACTTTGTCGGTATGTGACTCCGTCCAGACATCTCTTCACTGACACACCCATAATCATGCTCTACAGAGAAGTGAAGCATAAAGTTGAGGAATCTGAGTACAGCAGGAAGGGAGGCATGAACTTTTGATGCCCGGACATCAAGGTCAAAGGATTCATATGAGACTATAATGGCACATTATCTCACAGAGGACTGGCAACTGCTGTCTCACATTCTCCAAACTAGAGTAGTGCACCAAAGTCACACCACAGCAAAGTCAGATGAACAGACTGAAAACTTCATCTTATGAGTTCTTCTTTGGGGAAATCATTTGCAGTTGAGAAAAAGGTAATAAATTACAATATATTGCAAAATATTATATCCCAAATTCTTCGCAATATCGCTATAATATCGTATTGTGACCAAAGTATCATGATAATATCGTATCGAGTCCTGTGGCGATTCCCACCCCTACTATCGAGTCAGATTAATGTATCGTTACACCCCTATTTTCTACCAATGAATTGTTGTTTGCTATGTTTAGGTAGCATGACACAGGGAAATGTACAACATTAGGGCCAATATCCTCTTTAGGTTCTATTAGCAGGGACCAAGAAGGCAAACCCTTACTCTAGGGAAGCACTGGACATCATTAAAGAGATAAATGATATGTAAAGGCTCTCGTGTTTTGAGGATTCTGGGGAAGTGAGACTGTATCACAACTTGAATCACATGTAGACACGCATTCTAGTGCAGGTGTGGACATACTTGGAACTGTCCACCTGTGATCTGATCATCCATGACATGTTAATACCAGGTGTAAACAGACGTTTTTCTGAAGCAGCAGTGACATTTGAAACTTCAGCCATTGTAAACATTTTTAATAACATGAAACACAATAAAATGTTTGTTAAAAAAGAAATTCTTGCATCTAATAAACATCAAGCAATAACTCTGACATTGATGTTGAAAATGGGAAAGAATAACTGTAAAAAGTTATAGGGGAAAAAAACTGAGAGTAAGAAATGCAGAATGTAACCTGGATACAGGAGAGAAATGAAGCAGACAGAGACAGAGATGGGGGCGTCTTTCTTTAAACCAACTGCTTCATGTGTGGGCAGTTAAGATAAAAATCAAGCAGGAATAATGCATTTTTTAAAAGCAGCAAAAGAAAGAAAGGGCAGATATGCTAATTCCACTTCTACTTTTAAAATAACAAGAGCTGAACAATGTGGTAGAGCCCACACAGACCTGGACAACCATCAGCAACTGTACTGCTGCAGAGATGATGGACAACTCAAAGGCCCAAGGTATAGAGAGAGGCAGGGCTCGACAGTGCAAGCGTTTCACTCGCGTTTGCGACTAAAAATAGGTGTGCGCGAACTCTAAAAAATATTTAGGGGCACATGTGCGCATAAAAAAAAATCAGCCGAAGCAGCCTATATTTTTGTCAATAAAAAAATATTATAATCTAACCGCAAATATTGGAGGAACTCCAGCCACCTTCCCTCTTCCCCATGTGACACGGTTATGGGCGGTTTTCCAAGCCACTGTCGGCACAATGAATATAAGTCCCACTGTCGGCAGGGTGGAAATAAGTCAAAGTGTGGCAGAGACGAGGGACTGGGAAAAGCGGCGGACCTCCAGGGAAGCCTGCTCCATTCTCCCTGCAGTTAGGGACCGTTCGCCACGGTACCGCTGCTGGGCAGGGTGGAAATAAGTCCTGCAGAGTTTCAGAGGACCTGCAGAATGTTTTAGGATAGTAATAACATTATATAAGATAGTCATATTGCAAAGATAATATATATAAGATAATAACATTAAAGACAAAATTAAATTGCAATACTTTTTCAAAACTTGATGATTTTATCTTTCTGTACATTTTGTATACAAATTCATTAAATAATTTTGCTTGTAAATGTCTATTTGCATCACGTTTATTACGGAAAACACATTATTTGATCAATTTACATTGTGCCCCTAAAGTTCTTTGTGCGCTCCTTACTTTTTCAACTTAGGAGCACATGTGCTCCTTGGGAAAAAAGTTAACGTCAAGCCCTAAGAGGTCTACATGCTTCTCTTTGATGGTGGAGCTGCTGAGCAACTTGCATGACAAAGCGGGGATTAGACTAATTGAAAAAACCACAGGTTGATTAATTGGACACAATCACGTGGATCAGATCGATATTGTGGAGAGAGTTGGTACACGGCCATATTTGTTTGGCTGGTGTAGCTGTGGAGACACTATCTGTGTTCACCTGTCACAGAGGTGGCTCAAAAGTGACATGCTCGAATGATTTGGCTAGACAAAAGCAGCAAGGTGTTACATTCGAGGCCTCGTATGTGTGAGTGTGTCTAGGCTAGAGCTGAGCAGCAGGGCGAACACTGACGTAGAGACAGTGAAGCAATGCCAAAGGTGACCTGGAAGCACCTGTGCCAACATACAGAGATCAGCAGGCTCTGGACGGCTTCCAAACGTTGCTATGGATGGAAAGCTCCCAGGGTATTGGATTAAAAGCAAAACAAGCTGTAACTGTCTGGTTGTAACTGGTCTGAATGCTCCACAACAAATCCACAACAAACTAAGAGCAGATTTATGTCTGGAGATGTCCAGACTCTGTTTGGAAATGTCCCAGTCTGTCATTTTTCCTTCAAAAATATCAAACTGTGGGACTGATGACCTGCTCCAGCTCAAAAGAAGGATAGATTGTAAATAAATGTAAAGGAGGATATAACAGATTTGGCATAATTGTCAAATTTTGCAATGTAAATTGACAGTTACACCCTTGTTAACACCCTAAATACAAGAGTCTACAAACAGTATGCTGCAACGTTCTCACCTAAATATTACTTTAAAAGCTTAAAAAAGTGTTTCAGTGTTTTGTTTTCAAAGTAAATGAATTTCAGTGTAAATGGAATTTTTTTTTCACCCATATTTAATGAGGCGAGTATGTTGAGATCATTTCTCTTTTTTATAAGGGAGACCTGGCCAAGACAGCAACATAAAAGGTTACAAACAACACATAACCACGAGAAAACAAAGAAGATATTTAGATATATATTAACATGTCGAGATATTAAAATACCAACGCACAGTGACAAGTACCAAACATTTTTTTACCCACTGTACCTATGTGAGCTTTAAAATCCAGCAGAGAGACTAATTCTCCTAGTTTCAAGTCTTTTTGAGGTGAGCAGAGCACAAAACAGCTTTCTTTCCAAGGTCAGCTATACACTTGGAGAAGACAACAAGAACACATCTTGTGATCTCAGACTATAACTGCAGTCAGATTCTTGCAATCAAAATGTAAATGTATGATGGTGGTCTAACCTGAATGGCTTTATAAATTAAAAATATCAATGACAGAGCCTACAAAAGGTCCAAGATGGTAAGTCAGCCCTGGAGTAAAGCATACATTAAATGAGTGAGGGCTTTACCGTTTGTAACAAATCTCAGTACACTGTGATATGCAGGACCTAATGTGCAAGCTATGTTCAGATGCATTTATGTACAACAGATCATTGTGACCAAGAATTAGTAAAAACGTAACAGAGACCTATCTTCTACTGGCCTAAAAAGTATAGGCGGGACTTGTTCCTGGAGTGAAACCCTACCTTCAGCCTCAGCTTTTTTTTTTAAAAAGATTATCAACCTACCCTTTAAAGAAAGGTCATCAAGCCAAATCCTGAGATATTTATGACAGGAGACAACTTCTAATTACTTTCTGAGCAGTTATAATGCCCAAAGTGTGCACAGGCAATTCAATGCATTACCTTAGTTTTATCAGCATTTTAAACCAGCTTTAGTTGTGAAAGATGAATTTGAATTCTATTTAAGACAACTTGCAATGTGGCCACAGCCAATATATCACTGTATCATCTGCATTTAAGTGAAGGGTGGGACCATCCACATTTTAACCTAAATCCCATGTAGAAAGGCACTGTCTTTGTTTTAGCAGCTGTGGATTTGATTCCAGCCTGCGATCCTTGGCTGTATGTCATTCCTTTCCTCTCCCAATTCATGCTTTAGTCTGTCCTATCAAATGAAGGCAAAAAAATCTGACATTTGAAAAATACAATTGCATTAATAAAATAAATAAATAAACAAATTATTAATTAACAAATTACTTATTAAATATGATAGTGTTCACCACCATCATGAGGTAATAGCACTATGTTGCTTTCTGAGGCCAGACTGATGTTTGGATAAAATGGCATTTTTACATAAAACTCAAGCTGCTCTCTTATGAGCTGTTCAAGAATCAAAGCCAGAACTGCCATCTTAGAGAAGGGCCTACAATTAATTTTTATAATTTTGATAATTAATATTTAAACGATAAGAAGAAAATTTCAGCAGATAAAATAAGTCATGCTACCGGACCCATGAGATGCTTTGAGCTAAATGCTAATCTCAGCATACAACATGCTGCTTTTTAGCAGGTGTAATATTTGCTATGTTTGGCATCTTAGCTTGGCAAGTTAGCATACTAATTAGTACTAAACAAAAAGTACAGCTGAGGCTGATGGCAATTAGTTTTAGCTATAAAGTACTGAATAAATGATACTTCAGACCTCAAGGTTTAGAGACTAGACGAAAAGTTTACGATTCAAATGTAATGACAATCCATCCAATGCAAATCCAACTAATGATTGCTGACATATTTCAGTCTGGACCAACATCTGTAAATGTTTTGGTTATCATAGCCGTTACTCATATCTGAAACAGGTTATCAAAATGCAAAATGGGCATCCAAAAATGCAAAACATACTCACTTCCAGCACTCTGCACTGCAATGAGTCACGGGTAAATTGAGATCCTTTTCACGCCTCTGTCACTCTGGACAACCGCACAAAAATAAACAAGAGAGCCAAACAATGTTCTTAATCCTTAAGATTTCACTTATTTCTGTTAAAGCCATTCATGGGCTGGCTCCAGAATATAAACCTGAACTGATGTTCCCTTTCCAACCCTCAGGCAGGAACTTGCTGTTCCCACCTCACACTGTGGACCAAGCGTTTGCTGTTAGGGCTCCTAGGCTCTGGAACTCATCTTTATCAAATAGCTTTCCTATCATTTATCCTCTAAATTTGTGGGTTTATTTTTATTCTTAATTATTGTGTTACACTGAACTCTTGATATTGATCTTTTAAATTTTAATGCAGCCATTGTTTTTACATTTCTCCCTGGTGTTTTATTTATGGTTTGAAATCATCTATTGTTCCTGATTTTATTCTTCTTTTTTCTTTAAAGTGAGGGTGAGAAAAACATAATTAATTATGCCTTATCACAATACAACAATATCCGAAATCTAAGACGCATATCTTGATAACGATATAACATCTTCATATTGTCCGGCCCTAGCATCAACACATCTGGAGATACAAGGTTTTCACTGGACAGGAAGGGGATGAAAGTACAAAGTAAAATAAAATGGAAATATGTAAGTTCAATTATCTCTAATATGTACTTGAGTACAGCACTTGAATAAATGCACTTAGTTACTTTCCACCACTGAACATTAGTAACAACTTCTTCTTGACACTAGGTTTCATTGTAAAATGTCTATCTGTCAGTCTTTCAGGGAAAGTGGATATGATTCCTTGGCTGGGAGCTATGGTCTCCTCTGGGACACAGAAATTGTTCTGCCTCTCTGGGATCCCCTCGTCATGTCTCAGTGTGTTAATTAAGTCAGCAAATGTTATTTAAAGATAGACACACTTAATCAGAGAGATAGTGGTAATGTGAGGGCATGTACACGGGATTCACACCCTCTCAAACTGGATGCCAAGAATATACTGTACTGCATGTTAAATATGGAGAGTATAAATGTGTGAGTGACATACACAATAATAGATCATTATTTATAATCCTTTGGTATAATAAGTCCTTTTACTTTTGGTATTTTGAGTACACTTTGATGCTAATTCTTTTGTACTTAATATTTTGCATACAGGACTTTCACTTGTAACAGAGTATTTTTTACAGTGTGGTATTGCTATTTTCATTTGGGTAAAACATTTGCATTCTTCCTCCATCATTGTACAGTACATTGGTGAGTAAACTGATACCAAGAAAGGAGATGAGATGATCACAGTTTGATTTAGTTTGAAGTTTGAGTCATTACATCAGAGTCCATGTTCTCTGTGTGTACTTACTATGTTTTGGGGGGGGGGGGGTTGTATGCAGAGGCTTGCATGTGATCATCAGAGAAATTTCATTTCCTCTGATATTATTTGCTTACAGACCTCTGTAAAAGCTTTTTAAAATATGCACTTGACAGCTACCTACATGATGTGCTATAAGACTGAAGCTAAAGATACCATGTCTCAGGCAAACAGCATCCTCACCAGAGGCCTGTACTACGTAGCCAGTTCAACTTACCCAGGATATCTTTTCGTTATCTGGCTTGACTAACCCTAACATTGGCCATCTGGATAACCAGTTCTACAAAGCTAATTACCAAGTTCAGTTCAGTCAACTTTGCGTTTATGTGAAAGTTTTATGAAGGAAGTAGGCTACTTCATATGATATCAGAAAAAACTGTACCAAAAATGTCTGCTGATGCGAGATATGCGTACAATGAAAAATTGTAGAAACATTGAAGATACCATCCAAAAATTCAGTCAGCTGAGACTTACATTACATGTACGGCTATTTTCTTTTTTTAGTTGTGGGATGACGACACTACTCTAAATAAGTCACATAAAACACTTTAAAGTAATGTCAGATTGTTTCTGCTACCTAAGGGTGGAAAAGCAGCCTATAATTAATGACTGATGAGATCTATCTGACCCAAAATGTAGCTTTTATTCAAGATTCAAGAGGCTTTATTGTCAATTCTACAGTTATGTACAGGCATACAGAGAATCAACAGAAAATTTTACTCTGACTTGACACACAATGCAGACAGTGCAAAAGGATAGTATAAAATAGAAGCAATAATACAAAAGTAAAAGTAAGTAACAGGAGCCAATTAAGAGTCTGTGAATTATTGGGGCGTTGGTGGCTTAGTGGTAGAGCAGGCGCCCCATGTACAAGGCTGTTGCCGCAGCGGCCCATGTTCGACTCCAGCCTGCAAAAAATGCCCATAAAAATATCTTTAAAAAAAAGTGTGTGTGAATTATTGTGATAAAATATTATCTTTTTTCAACCTTTTTTTTTAATCTTTATCTTTGATGGAATCACGGTGTAAAATCACCAACTGTCAGCTATCACTGCAGGCTAAAATAAACTTAATAAAAAGTTGAAAATACTGCTAAAATCATGTGTTTAGGGTGTAAATGATCTCTCAGTTTGTCAGAATCTCTGTTTTAAAACCAGTGGAAATAGAGCCCTGGAACAATGAAATGATTCTACTGACCTAACAATATATTTTTACTCGAGACTCCAGACCTTTGCTCATAGATACTCTTTTCTTCGGTGATCTTATGGGTCAGAGGTTGGGTGTTGACAGGTTGTGACCCGATACCCTGAGAATAACCTGCTCCGGAACAGGTTATGTTCAGCATAAGTTAGCACAGTGATTTATCCTGGTAAAAAGAGAACCAGCTTCGTAGTACTGAAAACCCAGAGTAAACCCTAAAGTTACCTCGCTAACTCAAATCCTGTATAAGTACAAGCTTCAGATGATGATCCCTGTAGAAGACATGAAAATAAAGCAACAACATTGTTCTTGTATTGCAGTTTAGAGCAAGCTAGTCCTGGTGTTATAGTAGTAAAGCAGGATGAGGGAAGATCAGTCTCCTATTTCAGTCTAAAAGAACCCTGTTTGTTGGATTTATACTTCGTTGTTTGCAAATTAAACAGTATGTTTTCATTCATCAGAGAGAAAGACTTTTAGGATGAGAACAATGTGTTGGGTGAATGTAACACTGCTTTGGATAATGAGTTTGGCTGAGGTTGCTGGAATATAAACTTAAACAAATCCAATAAAGAGCTGACAGAGCTGCCTATATTACCCTAAACTCTGACGGCATCCAGGACTGGATTCCAAACAGTGAGGAAACACTACACAGTGGATGTGCTATCACCAATATAATCCCACAAAATGCAGTTGACTAATGATGTGCTCCTTCTGAGTAATGCTGGGTTAATTTACTACTGTAGGCAGCGAGCGTGTCAGCCGACATGCTTATGTTCGCAGTTTATGATACAGCAGATAAACACAATATTTGATTCATTCTTTACACATTTGCTCTTGTGTTTCTGGTTGGGAAAGGATAAAAAATATGACACCACTTTCCAAACTCGATTGCAAGCATCACATTTACTACAGTCTCATGCACCCCGCTAAGCTCTGATTGGACAATCCCTGTTAATGGGAGTGATTTACCGAACAGCATTGACAGAAAAATAATTATCAAAAGACTGGTTAATTATTACAGAAATTTTCATCTTGAAAACTTTATGGGAGAGTTCAGATTATTTTAAGTGGGGTTGTACGGGGTACTCATCCATAGTCACTATGTTACACAAAGTAGATGTCAGTCAGCACGCCCCAGTTTGGAGAGGTGGCAGGAGTGCTGACATGGAAGCTAAGCAATGTACTGCTGTGGAGAGGCAGCAAAACATATTTTAGCTACCTCACAAAAAGCCCCACTTAAAAAAATTACTATTAGTTTAAGTTACACTATATTGAGAATATTTTCAAAGCTTTACCTTTCTGTCTGATGGCCCGTCACAATGGAGAAGCCTTTAATGCCTTCAGTTCTCCATCTATGTTTTTGTCAAAGCTACCAGATTCAAACAGTAATTTTTCACTGAACACAGAAGCTGCTGGACTACTGGTGCTTTGATCACTTGGTTTGTGTTATTTCGTGACTTTGGTGAATCCGATCTTAACCTTTTAAATGCCAAAGTCACACAACACAAACAAACTAACTGCGATATAATGGTTTCATTTTCCTGTTAGAAATCTCTGTCTGATGGCAAGGTAAAGCAGTGAAAACATTTTAAATATAGTGTGAAGTTAAACTGATATTTTAGGTGGGCCTTTTTTGAGGTGGCTAAAAATATGTTTTGCAGCTTCCCCCGTCCACAGCAAGACATTGCTTAGTTTCTGTGTTGGACTCCAGCCTGCTTCTCCAAACTGGGATTGTGCTGACTGACATCTACAGTGAGTAATGTACTGACTATGGATAAGTACCCCATACAACCCCACCTCAAATAATCCAAGCTATCCCTTTAAATAATATAAACAATGTATAACTTATATTTTTGACACTGTGTATATAATTAGTTTATATTTATTAAAACTAGTAAACTATTTACATTTCTGGCATTGTGCACATTTGGTTTTTGCACTTTATCGATAATCTATTATTCTTTCCCTCAGGATACATATGAGTCTATCTAGGGATGCAGGATAATATTGGCACGTCATCAGAATTGGCCAGCATACTTTTTCTTATTTTGCACAATGAATGAATATTGCATAATTATAAAGTATTGTATTTCATGTCTCCATCTGCTGGTGGGCCATCTTGATAAGAGTATGCATTCATAATGTGACGTTAATTCCACTACAGAAGAGACTTAATGATCACTTAAATTAGGTGAGGAAAAAAGTAGATAAATCCATATCGGTATCTGTCAGCAGCCAAATAAATTGTTTTATATCAGCATATTGGATATCAGCAAAAAATCTCATCTCATGCATCCCTAGATCCATCTTATTTCATCTGGTAGCGTCTCATCACGTCTCATCTCGTCAAATGAAGTAGCCTTTGTAGCTTAACTCAAACCCTTGTTTCAAGTTAGTAACATTTAAAGACTTCAATAAACTCAATGCAAACAGCATTGAATTGGGAATCAATTCAAAAGATGTCCAAATGTCTTTCAGGACACAGACTGCCTCTCTGGAGAAAACGCTAAATACCACGTTTGATTTTGGTGCTTTATGAATATATTTTCTAAACTTCAGTTAGTGTTAGATGCCCAGCAGGCTGGCACATTAAGTGTAGATTGAAATCTACAAACAAATGATTTGATTAGCAAAGAGGACATCATTTGCATTAGAGGACACTGTTTCATCAGCTAATGGCTTAGCTGACTGGCAAGTCAAGTTAGCTGAGGTGTGTAGGTTAATACAAATGTATTTGTTCATATATGAGTAATTTTTTGTAAATTACAAGAACATAGAAGACCAATGGGTCAACGGATGAAAACTAAAAGTGCGAAATAAAAAAGTAAATTCAACCAACTGAAAATTAACCTGTAAACTACTAATCACATAATTTGGTAACACTTTGTATCTATTCATGGTTTTATTAAAGACAAACCATGCTTCAGCGTTGTTTTAAAATGAAGACAATGATTCAGATTCAGAGGATTGACTAGATTAAGTCACTACTGTAATTCAACTGTTGGAAAGCATGCTGACTTTGGCTGTGCTCAACCCCAATATGAAAGTCCCAATTACCCATTGTTACTATGGGGGTTGAAGTGGGCGCCCTCATCACATTTTAGCGGGTCATTTTATATTTCAGGGTGTCATTAGTCTGACAGCGTGGCCTAGATCACAATCTGCCCCTGTGGTGTGTGTCTCTATGAGAGTGTGTGGCGATTGTTAGCCCATAATCCCTTTTCACAATGAAACATACTGAGGCATTCAAGTCTCAATGACAAGTGCTTTGACAGAGGAATCTGACCGCAGATGTTATCAGATCAGCAGTTCTCCACTTACAACCAGCAGAAAACAGAAGACACACACAGACACCAGTGTTTGCATACTGGGAGACAAAGGCATGCAGTGTCTGCGGCTAGAAAGTTCATGTGTTCACATTAGTTTCTAAGTGCGTACAGTGTGTTCTTTATCAGGACTGTTGCAAATCAGTTTCTCAGGACACTGAAACTTGTTAATGCCACATTATCCTCATACCAACTTGGATTCAATAGATTAGTCACATTATTCATATTTAGAATGAAGTTTGCCCTCTGTCTGTATTAAGGCTGATTTATGGTGGGATGCTCAACAGATATTCAACAGTGCAACGCTGTCAATTTATGTTTCAGCAAAAGGTTTTAGTCATCTCCTTAACCACAGACCCCCTGTGTAATCTGCAAAGACAGCTGTTCAAAATCACACAAATATCCCACTGCATATGTGTTTTTAACTTATTACCGTATCTGCATTGATTGATGTGCTCCCAGTCTGTCTGTGAGCAGCAGGTTCCCCTCAGTCACTAGGGAGGGCTGGGAAATAAAATCAATAAATACAAAAACTGTTGATTTCCTCCTGTGGTGCTGACATGAAAACTATTTCGGATCAGTAAATATCTGCTGTCAGGCTGGTGAAGGTAGTTTAGGCAGCTTTTGTCTTCTCAGCTTCCAAGGAGCTGCTGCTGACAGACAGACATAGTAACACTATCAATCACATAGTGTGAGAAAATATGACATTGTCTGCAGCCTTACAAAATCCACCAGGTGTGCAGCATCAAAGAGAAGTGTTAAGCGACACTTTTTTCTGTCACAAATATATTTATGTCGAGCGAGACTCTTCAAAACTTAGCCTTTTTGGGAATCCTGGGTCCTTATGAATTAATACAGTGACAAGTGTCCCAATTTTATGTAAGGGTGCAACTAACAACTATTTTCATTTTCAATCAATCTATTATTTTCCTGATTTGTAAATGTCTTGTCCCAACCATGCACAGTATTATAATAATGGACATATCATTTTGTTTCTTTGTGGACTCCTGTTTTACAGCACTGAGTTTGGCATTTTGGCTGTCGACATCTTTAGCCCTTTTTAGATATGAATTGTGCAAATTTGTAGGAAAGCCCAATCAGTCTTTTTTCAGCATTGGCAGTATAAAAACAAAATCGAGGAGTGTGGCAAAATGCTGCCTACCTACTATTGATTATACACTGCCTGGCCAAAAAAAAAGTCGCCACCTGGATTTAACTAAGCAAATAGGTACGAGCCTCCTATTGGATAATTACTGCATGGGCGATTATCTTTCAGCTGGCAACAAGTTATTTAACCCCAACTGGTGCAATGAGTTGCTTCTCATTTCCTAAACAACCATGTCGAAAGACACATCCCGTGGTCGTGGAAAAGATGTTAGTCTGTTTGAGAAGGGTCAAATCATTGGCATGCATCAAGCAGAGAAAACATCTAAGGAGATTGCAGAAACTACTAAAATTGGGTTAAGAACTGTCCAACGCATTTTTAAAAACTGGAAGGATAGTGGGGACCCATCGTCTTCGAGGAAGAAATGTGGCCGGAAAAAAATCCTCAATGATCGTGATCGGCGATCACTTAAACGTTTGGTGAGATCAAATCGAAGAAAAACAACAGTAGAACTCAGGGCTATGTTTAATAGTGAAAGTAAGAGCATTTCCACATGCACAATGCAAAGGGAACTCAACGGATTGGGACTGAACAGCTGTGTAGCCCTAAGAAAACCACTAATCAGTGAGGCTAACCGGAAAAAAAGGCTTCAATTTGCTAGGGAGCATAAAGATTGGACTCTGGAGCAATGGAAGAAGGTCATGTGGTCTGATGAGTCCAGATTTACCCTGTTCCAGAGTGATGGGCGTATCAGGGTAAGAAGAGAGGCAGATGAAGTGATGCACTCATCATGTCTAGTGCCTACTGTACAAGCCTGTGGGGGCAGTGTTATGATCTGGGGTTGCTGCAGTTGGTCAGGTCTAGGTTCAGCAACAGTATGTGCTCAAAGAATGAGGTCAGCTGACTACCTGAATATACTGAATGACCAGGTTATTCCATCAATGGATTTTTTCTTCCCTGATGGCACGGGCATATTCCAAGATGACAATGCCAGGATTCATCGGGCTCAAACTGTGAAAGACTGGTTCAGGGAGCATGAGACATCATTTTCACACATGGATTGGCCACCACAGAGTCCAGACCTTAACCCCATTGAGAATCTTTGGGATGTGCTGGAGAAGGCTTTGCGCAGCAGTCAGACTCTACCATCATCAATGCAAGATCTTGGTGAAAAATTAATGCAACACTGGATGGAAATAAATCTTGTGACACTGCAGAAGCTTATCGAAACAATGCCACAGCGAATGCATGCCGTAATCAAAGCTAAAGGCGGTCCAACGAAATATTAGAGTGTATGACCTTTTTTTTTTGGTGGTGACTTTTTTTTTGGCCAGGCAGTGTACATAGTGCGCCTTTTTCGGGGCAATGTGGGGCGTGAGCAAGTAACAAAACATGTTGCTCAGCGTGTGATGTAAATAGTGACGTGGGAGGGAAGCCACGGCTAGTCAGTTCTTCGGGAGCTCCTTCAGGAGCTCTGTGCTTTCTCTTGTACGACGGCCCGTTCTTCACCGTCCCCGTCATTTGATGGTTAATGGCCTCTTCGTTTGCGAGGACAAGGAGGGCGCGCAATTCCTTGTCTCCCCAGCTGCTCATCTTTACAATGTCTGTCAGGTTTGCATTTCCCTCTTGCTAATAGCTAATTCCTGCTATCAGCTGTTTCCTGTTTATCCACCGCCAGTGGCTCGCACGTGCGGTGTCATCAACAGCTCCTCCCACAAGTCTTCAACAGCCCCTCCCGTTGTGGAAGGCAGCCTCGGTCTGTTTAAACTAAAAGGGTTCCACCAATATGACTACCCTACAAGGCAGAAAATTGGGCACCTGGGATCAACTCACCAATCCGGCTCCGTGTGTCTAAATATTTGCAGCTTGCCAACAAAACGGCCCAACATTTGCGGAAAATCTGGCAGTGTAAAAGGGGCTTTTGATTCTGGGAGTGTAAAAGGGGCTTTTGATTCTGGGAGCCAGAAGTGACCATAGAGAGTGGAGCTATGGAGGAGTGAGGGGTGGATTTGACTCACTGTGGTGAAGCCTTGCAGAAAATCTGTCACTCAAAGCAGCCCTGCCTTTAATCATATGTAACTTTAAGCCTTAATAAAATGCAAACAGAGAGTTGTGTAAACATTCATCCTCCATACAGTTGTCACAAAGTGGAAAATAAGAGTACAGAGACCAAAACCGCTTTTTGTACCCGACTGTGAACATGTTTACTTCCGCTGTAAAGCTGGGCATTTTAACATTGGGATTTATGATTAATTCACTTTTGGAGCCAGCCTCAAGTGGCCATTAGAGGAACTGCAGTTTTTGGCATTTGTGCATTGGCTTTATTTTTCTACCCTTGAGGTTGTCGCTTGGTCCCAACCCAAAGAAAACTAATTTATAATGACATAAAACTGAGAAAAGCAATACAACCTTGCATTTGAGAAGATATTTCAGTCCTAATTTTAATACCAATTTGTCTTTGATGTGGCTCACTATAGGTACACACAGAATCTTGTGCCATTATAGATTCATTTGTTTATTTTCTTGATTAACATAAAAATCATTTGGTCCTCAAAATGTTAGGGGGAAAAAACTAAAAAAAAATACTCATCCCGATTTCGCCAAAGCCCAAACTGAAATTCTCTTTTTTTGTTGTCCTCTGTCTATCTGAGAGTCCAGAATCTAAAGATATTCCGTTTAATGCCATAAAACACAAAGAAAACCAGCAAATGTTCTCATTATAATTACTATCAATTAACTAATCGTAGCAGCTCATGTTCTTTTCAATACAGTGTCTTCTTATAAAGTTCCATTTACACTCTTAAAATAAGAATTAACAGCTATATTAATTCATGATGCCATTATAAAGTAGTAAACATTAATGTTCATACACAGAAAAAATAAAATGATCTGACTACAGGAGAAAACAGTGTCAGAGTACGGACGGTTGCAGTCTGTGCTTGCAGGAAAAATAACCCTGCATTACTAACTTAGCTGCTGTGTCGTCATGGTAACAGCCATGTGACTCAGGGCTGGTCATGAGCAGCAAACATCCTCCAACTCTCTCTCCTCTCTCTCTCCTTCCTTCCACATGCTCTCTCGCCCAATCCGATCCCAGCGTCCTTGTCGGGTTAACCCACTCGCAGAGGGAGGCAGCAGGAACTTGGCAAGACACAATCTCCAGTTTGAAAACACCCATATGTCATTCACCGGCCTCACAGCTTTCAGCGGCAGATAGAAATGAGTAACAGATGAAGAAAGAGTGTGTGTTTAAATGTTCACATTTAAAAAAGATTTTGGTCGCCACTTTCAGTCTTTTCTTCTAACAATTTCTCAAGGTACAGGGACGCACTGACGACTGACTGTCTTTTTCAATTGTCTGAGTGTAATAAGTCAAGAGAAAGTTATAGTATGTCTGCTGCCTTTTCAAATCACTTATCCTTGACCTCCATGGAAGATATAATAAGACCAATATGAGAAGTGAAAGAGAAACGTTGCATTATGAAATGGCTAAATTCATGCTTAGAAAACCCAACACTACATAACCGTGCAACATCAGCTGAGAACGTAAACTCTGTGCCATTTGAAAAAGGGTTTCAACTAACGATCATTTTACTATAGACCGATCCATATTTTAATATCTTGTAATCATTTGGGCTATAGAACAGACATCACAAGTTCCCAGAGCCCACAGTATTGTCTAGAAGTGTCTTGTTTTGTCTGACCAAGCAGTCCAACACCAAAAGATATTCTGTTTAATATGACAGAAGATGAGGAAGAAACTGCAAATATTCACACTGGAGAAGCTGGACCAGGGAGATTTTGCCACGTTCTGCTGAAATTATTAATTGATAATCACAGTACTTGCTTATTAATTTTCTGGCAATACACTAATCACTTCATCCACAAAAAATTCCATCTCTTTTTGAAACATCCTTGGGTTGAGCACTTTTAGGATGGCAGCATCTCCTTTCCTTTATGATAGTCCTTGCATTTAGAGACAACGCCTAGTTCTAATCATGAACTCGGGAACCGCACCAAATACAAACAAAAAAGAGAGAGAGAAAAAAAAGACACATAGCTGCATTACTATACTGTCTGTCTCTCTTGTAAAGTCTGGGAGTGATACATGTTGTCTTGAGCTGCTCAGAGAAGCAAAGGGGTGAGGAGTGGCACCTTAAACATGAGTTGTACCAACAGCCACATGATCAGATTCTGTTCCTTTACTTCTGAATGTGTATGAATTTTGGCAGAGCCTGTTTTACACCTGTTGGTGGACAATGTATTGTACTTAGTTTAGCTCCAACATTCCAGTCTTAGTTTGTTGCTAATAATTCATGTGAGATCTTTTCACAATAATGTTTAATTGGACTAGTTTCAAAGTGAATGCCTAATGAATGGCCTACAGGTTAAAATGCGAAGCATCTAATCACAACGTCCCCAGTTTGCCCAGGAACCTTTGTTGCTGGAGGTCCTTTCTCTCCTCTTATTGACCTCTCTGCTGTTGCTATAGAATAAAGTCAAAGTGCTATTTTGGGAGACAAAAGTGTGCTTCACTAAAAGTAAAAAAAATGACATCTGCAAGGTCAATATGCAGCTCATTACACTACTAAAGATAAAAGGGGAATCTGTGATAAACCATACTTTCAAGTAAGCTGTACTTAGTCCTGTTAGCCAATGACAGTAAACAATAAATGGTCTGTTCTCTTATGTAGTCTATGTATAACAGGTGTCAATATGTCCTTGTCATACCTGAATTCCTGTGCTCCCAAAATACATGTCTGTTTCTAGTGAAAACATGGTGGCAGCGAGTTGAACTCTGACCTACTGGCCTCACTGTTAAGTAGAAAATATCATCTGGACACTGTTTTATTCAAAAGAGCCGATACTGAAGAGGACAGCTTGTTTACAATCATCTATTATACAGGACTAGAAGCTCCAGTACTTGTTGGAACAGCTAAGTCTGACTTGCTAATTAGGGGGTAAGTGCACACACAGGACACGCTCTCTTTTCTGCTCTGAGGAATTGATTGTTGGACTGGATTATAACCAATGGCCTTGAGAATTACAGAGGATGTGCTTCACCCCCCACCCACTACCCTCCACCCCACCCTGCCCTACCACAATATGACAACAAACCAATCACATGCTACATCATCTGCTTTCATCTGGAGTAAGAACTAGGTCGCTCTTGATCAGGAGAATCACCATACATCTGCAGGTTCAGCAGCATGCATTACACGAGCCAAGTGTGCAGGAGAGCTCATTGTTGTCTGCCGGGGGATTTAAGCAGGTTTGCTTTCCCTTTGGCACCACAAAATTAAACACTACACTCTTTGAAACTATATTTTCTTGTGGAACTGACAGAAAAACAATAATGTCTTATATTGCTTTAAATCACATTGTACCAAAATAAGCAACTGTCTGAGCTCTGATACTTTCACAACAGTAGTTTACTGCATTACTGCCTAATTTTTGTCAGTGTATGGAGGCTGTGAGTGGATAAATGATGGACGGCTACTTCTATCAGGAGTATGTGGTTTATTTGTTGTATGTCTGGGGCAGTTTGCCACAGAGGGACAAGCATTTCCTTCAGTATGACAGGAGTACTTCATACAGTTAGCCATGGGTGGCTAAGCTAGCAGTGTTTGCAAGACAGTGCAGCTGTAATGCTCTGCTGAAATCTGCATTGGGGCTACTCAAATCCACAAAAACAACGTCAGCCATACCCTGACACGCCGAATGACAACTGTAGCTTGGCATGCAAGTTACATACCCCATTTTGCTGGATTTTGGTGGCTTTAGTTGAGTTGAAAATGATCCTCTCGGTGGTCTCTTGAGGGCGGTGTGAACAGGCTGGAGGCTAGCTTCAGCTTCTGATCCCCTCTCTCTATCTCTGTCTGTGTCCAACTAAAGCCGCTCTGCTTGTTGTGGCTTCACGGCCGGCGGAGCCACGGTGCTGTTCTCTCACCAGACATGGGCTCGTTGTTGTTGTTGTTGTTGTTGTTGTTGTTGTTATGCCCTTGGGTACATTTTCGTTTGGTGGTTTCATCCGAGGAAACGTGTCTGTGCATTCATGATGAAGACAGAAGCAGCAGCACTGGCGCTAGTAGTTAGTTGCAGCCGTTAGCCAAATAAAACTCACAAACGAGGATTAACGAGCTAAACTCGGGGCAACACTGACAGGAAAGGCAGTGTGATTTATCACCAATTTAAGCTTGTGAACTTGCCTTTTTGAATACAAACAGTGTATTTCGAAAGAGAAACACAAAAATGTTGTCAAACCGGTAAAATAGCGCTAAATAAGAGCTTTATCCACACGTCGCTAGCTTGATTTAAGTACTCCGTTAGCTGCTGCTGGTGTGAAAAACACTGGAATCTGACAAACTGGTACATGTAGATTTAGTTGTCCTCAGCCGAAAAAAACTCAACAAACCGACTGTTCATAAATCCCACTTTCAGTCGCTGGCTCTTTCTTTCAGTCCGCTGTGCCATTAAATTAAATTTCTCCAACCTAGTGTGGCATTAAAGAGTTTTTTAACTGCAGTAAGTCAGACATTTACCGCCGCTCTGTGATGGTGGACATCTTCTCTCAAGAGGGAGCTTGGTCTCCGGTGTTTTTGGAGAAAAGACAGAAAACACTTGGGGCATAATCCAGGTTTTATCTTCATCATCCTCCAGCTCGGCTTTACGGACGTCGATGTTCACCGAAAAATGTGTAGGTCTGATGTATGTGCAGCCACTCATAAACAAGCTGCTGTCCTATTGTTTACTTCATTGTTTGCGTTATTTATCCGAGTGTTAAACCGGGGTTCAAATTATGATCCAGGGGCTCCATCGGCGGCTTCATCCTCTCATCATCGTCCGCCTGTCTGGTCTCTTTCAGCCCGCATCTCATTCATTTAGCTCGGCTCCATCCTCCGCTGCTGCTCTGTAGGGAGCATTAACTGACGACGTCATCACGTCACCTCTGAAATTTTGACGTAATTAGCAATAAAGTGTTTGCTCACATCCGGTGTGGCTATAATAAAAGTTGTGTATTTTGCAGTGGTGGGAGAAATACTATATATATATATATATATATATATATATATATATATATATATATACTTACATATATGAATTATAATCATTGACACATTGTTTACATGACTCTACTATTGCTAGGTAGTAACAAATTTAACCTGCTGCCAGGTTGCTTAAACTATAATTATACATCATAATGAATTTGTTAGTTATATTTTTTGTTATCTGAATCTACAAAGTAACTTGTATCTGATGTTGTCAAATAAATGGTGTGGAGTAAATAATGTTATAAACCACCTATTACATGTTTATAAAGTGCTTATAAATGCTAAATAGGGGGATTAAAGTAAAGTGTTCAACCTTTATACATCAAGGAGTCAGCAAAGACAAAATGTTGGTGCTTAATTTTATTTTGAAAGGAAAAAAATATATATAATTGGGATATATAAAGCAGAGAGGAATGTCATGATAGGAACAAAAAAAAAGCAAAAAAAAAGGAATCTTATAAAGTACATTTACATTTGTATGCTTTTAAAAATCATTTTAAAATATGAAGTTTCAATAAATACTTCAATACATTTAGGCATGCGGATATATTTTTTTTTTTACATTTCATTACAGTATTTAATTAATAAAAATGACTTTTTCATCTTAATTATTGCACTTACGTTGTGATGGGTTCGTCCTAAAACCAGTCACATGCATAAGGTCATAAAAAGGTTAAAGGTCAAACTTGGGTCATGTTCAGGGTCAGAAGAAATCTACAAGTTTAACAAAAATGTTTTTTTTAAAAAAAATGGTTCAAGAAAAGAAAGGGACAGAGCAGTGTGAGGAAGTTACCCGTAACTGAGCAACTATCTGTTGCCAAGTTTTACCATTACACATGATCTGGAGGATGTTTAATATCATTAACAACCTCTGTGAATGAGCCACGATGTCTTACTGCATGCAAAATGTTCAGTCACGATGATTTGTGACACTTAGCAACAGTTTCTCTATTTGAATGGGAGCTGTAACTCCACAATTTCAGGAATAGTTTGACATTTTTGGGAAATATGCTTGTTTGATTTCTTGCAGATGATGAGAAGATCAACACCATTCTCATGTCTGTCCAGTAAATATGAAGCTACAACCAGCCGCTGGATAGCTGAACATAAAGACTGGGAACAACTTGCCTGGTTCTTTCTTTAGGTACCAAAATCAGCCCACCAGCACCTCTAGATCTCACAATAATACATCATATCTTCTTTATTTAGCCAATATGTAAAAACTGCAATTCAGTGGTTTCAAGGGGGATTGTTTTAGACAAACTATGTCCCGCCAGTTGTTTTCTACAATGCTTGAACCTGCAGTAACTGAACACAAACTTCATACTATCACCTTTCAAGTATCAATGTAAGAAAACAGTTAGTTTCTCAGACATCCAACCTGATGAATAGACATCAAATATTCACTCCCTTTTAGCTCTGGTTTTGGTCTCTACCAACTTCTGAGGGGTCTGGCTGCTCAGCAACTAAATGCAGTTACCCAAACGTACATTTGCCAGACCAACCAGTTAGTCTTCATTCTCAAAGTCTTCTTCTCCTGTCTAACTGAAAAAAAAAAAAATATATATACTACTTGAAAATACTTCAGATGAGGCATAAATCTTAATGGAAGGCAATGGGAGTTGCCTTTCACAAAAAGGTGCATAACTTCCATATGGATTCACATGCCAATTGGCAAAAAGTGGGATTGCCTGGAAGCACATGGTCACAGTTATTGTGAATTTGTTTTACTTTTGACAAAGCCAGGCTAGCTGTTTCCCCATTTCCAGTCCAGTCTTTCCAGTCTGCTAGGCTAAGATATATTTATCTGCTGGCTGCTGCTTCATATTTACTGCACAGACGTAAGAGTAGCATCTAATCTCTCACCTAACTCTCAGGCAGGAAAGTGAATGAATAAATTCACTTAAGTCAAACTATCCCTTTTAAAATTAGCCATGGTACTCAGTGCATGACTTGTTAAATACAGAAATGTAAATGTGATTTTCAGTTAAAGACAGTTTGACAGGGTTTAACACATAATAAAAAGACTGGTATAAAATCACACACACACACACAACAAACTCAAACAACAACTCCAGTAAGTATATAAGCTTGTAAAACAAATGTTGGAAGGCAGTGGAAGGAGAGACAGAGACTCTCTGTCAGGTTAATAAAAATGACAGTAAAAATAAATATAAACATCACATATGATCCGAATGTTGAGAGCAGGAGGCTGCGTATGCTACCAGCAGAGGGCGATGAAGCTTCAGACTTCAGCTGAACTAATTCCCAAAGACAGGTTTAGTTCAACATGCAGCATAGAAAAGTTTGTGCATCATGCATTCAAACCAGAAATCCTCCACATGTGGACTTTGTTAAAGATTAAACATTGCCTCAGCATTTTTTAAAGACCCCATGAAACATCAGTTAATCTGGAGGTTGTTTTCTCAAGTAATCGATTAATCATTTAGTCTATAAAATGGTGAAAATGCTAAGTGATGTCATTAAATGTCCAAAAAGACATAAAACAGAGAAAAGCATTAAATGGTCACGTTGGAGAAGCTACAACCAGAGAATAATTTGAGTTTGTACTTTAACAAATGACTTAAATGATTAATCGATTGTTTAAATAATTACAGATTAATTATCCGCTGAATTGTTTAAGCTCTAATAATACTATTTTAAGAGAAGAGCCCCATAAAAAGGTTTTCATCATCTGTCTTGACGCACTGCCATCTTTTTTAGATACATTTTTTTGGTCATTTGTTAATGGGTCTTTAAGAGTTATTAAAGGATAATGTATCATAACGGAGGATGATCACAATGTAGAACATTATAATTCATCGGGGGGAATCTGCAGATATTAAAATATTATATCCATCCATTTCTTTTCCATCTCAAAGAGTGACAGCACAATCAGTCCATCACATGAAACGACCAAAGTTAGATTCAAGTAATCTTTTTTTTTTTTTTTTTCCAGTTGGTGCTGAATATATATGTATATATCATATAATATATTTTGTCAAAATACTGTCCCAGTTAAAATGGCATCCTTGGAGGAGGAAAAACATAGAACGCACGTCAACAGATAATATTTGTTATTAATAATGATCTGGAGAACGACAGCTGATTGTGTGTTAAAATTTCCAGTGTTGGTATTTCCAAGTTTACTTTGTATTTCTGCCCCAGCTGCGCTGAGCTTCTAAAAGTCTGATCCTGTCTGGGCTGAAGGTAAACAGTTAGTTTGGATCATATCCTAACATAAACTCTCTCACTAATGTACTGCAGCTCTATCAGATACAGCATGTTAAACTAGATCAGCAATTTTCAAGGTGACACAAATTCAGTATATATTAAATATCAATGGGTTTTGTCAGCCCTATTATTAAAATAATGCTTTAAGTTTTGGAATTACATTTCCTATTATGCTTTGGGGTAATCTCTCAAGAATCTGTAGGCGACAGAACAAGATTTCTGTCAGAAGTGTTCTGGTTTCCATTTGTAGTCCATTTGTGGTCTGAATAGTACTGACCAATTACTTTTGGTAACAGGTAAACAGTCCATGTGGAAAGGTGGAACGCACTGGTCGAAATGCAACCTCAGAACCCATCAGCTATTATCAGACAATGATTTAAGCCAAAATGACCACCACATGGAAGTGGAAGTCTTTGCTCTGATATCTGCTATATCGTCATACCAATAGCCAATGGATTGTGCTTTGGGTGATGTATACAGGAAGTGTAACGTAATGGAGTCAGTGAGTTAGCTGTGAGCTACAACTTGAGCCCCATTTTGGCATACTGGCACCATTAAAAGTATGCCGAATTAGGTGATAGCAGTTCCTGTTTGTAGTGTACCAATGGATGTACAGACAACTATCACTGTTTTACTTTGTTACTGTAGGAACTTAAAGCTCTGCATTCAAAAGGAGTGTCTTTTTTCTATGAATTCTAAGCAGATTTGAGGATGTTTTTGAAGCAAGACATTAGAGATAATGACATCCTCGGGAAGTGTAAGTCCCACTAAATCTAAAAATATGTGCATCATGTCTGTGTGTTCAGATTTGAATGAGTTATGACTCTGAGAAGAAGCGCAATTTTTGGTGCAAATCGTGGCAAAAGGGCGCTAAAAGTTTTAAAGCACCTTCATAGCCTCCATGAGCTGCTACTGCTTCAACTGCTGAAAACTACAATAACTAACTTCCTGCTTTTTTAAGAACAGATGATGGAGACTGACGCCGAGTTTGATATCCTTCCTCCAAAACCTCTTTTTTGTTAGAACATATTCTTACTTTATATTTAACTATTTCTATATGTAGCTATTTATCATTTTTAAATTAAAAATGCTAAAAACAGGCATGGGTAATTTGCTAAACACAAATTAGTGCCAGTTTTGGCACTCTTCCCACCAGGATGATAAAAATGATCCAGATTAGCAAATTAAAGTTTGACATTATGGGAAATATGCTAATTTGTCTTTTATGCTGAGCATTTGTGTGCTAAATACAAAGTTACAGCCAGTAGCTATATTCCCCCAAAAAGGTCCTTTAAGGAAGTGGGAATTGTTCTATCACGTGTACACGTTTAGGCATTTTATGCACTGAAAGATACAGTACAGATGGTTGTCACGTAGTTGAATGTAAAAGTGTACAGCACACGTATTCAGTCAAGTCTGAATGCTTACTGTGTCGTTGTAAGTGAGAGAAACGTAAAAAACATAATACTCACTTCCTAAAACAAACCCATCACAGCAAGCTACAGTACAACTCTGACATGTAGACTAACATAATGAGAGGTTAGAGGTTGTATCCTCGCCAAGAATGCCACAGCAATGACATAAAAAAAGATTAGTGGTCCATCTTTACAAACAACACACAGAAGCATGAGTAAAAAAAAACCCACATACTTCTGAGCAGTTTTCTATTATAAAAAAATCAAGGGTTTTTGTTCAAATTGCACCACGGTATCTCCAGGTGATTTAAGCCATTGCTTTGTCTTCATTTTGGCTCCAAATATCCATAAAAGATGGAATTTATAAACTTCCAATAAGCTTAGTTTTCCCAGTCAGTGCATGGAAGGCCTTCATCCTCCGACTCTGACTCTGGCGAAGCCTCCTTGATTCTCCGCAGGGCCTCGTGGATGCTACGGGTCAGAGCGTCGGCAGAGTGGGGGAAGCTCTTGGTGTGACGCTGCTGCTCCGGCCGGGTCCGTACCTTCTTCAGCCGGACGCCCTGCCGGATCTGAGCCAGGATGTTGTTGCTGTCGTCGTCTGGGTCGGGGCCCAGGACTCGTAGCTCGGCCTTCCTCAGGTGGAAACTGCCACGTTTGAGAGAGGCCAGCACCTCGTCCATGGGGGAACTCGCTGCAGAAACGCACAGATGCCGCAGTTAGCCTCACATACAAGTTAAAGACTTTTTAATACCAGATAAAAAGCAATTTAATACCCATTTGACAATCATAGCGGCCAAAGCATGAAAGTATGAAGGAGAACCAGTGGAATTATTTATTATCACATCACATTTTGCAGTACTTCCATGCAACTTTTTAACAAAAATTTATACTCATAATTAATTTGATGCTAAAACTTGAAAAAAATTTATTTTACTCATTTAAGTTTTTGCTGAAATCAACACTTCACTTGCACATTATGAGCTGATGAGCTTCCAAGCTACTTAAGCTAGCTTTTTTTTAAAGATATTTTTTTTTAGGGCTTTTTTGCCTTTAATCGATAGGACAGTTTATTCACGAGAGAGAGAGAGAGAGAGAGAGAGAGAGAGAGAGAGAGAGGGTGCCCCAGCAAGCAGTATATTCACAGTGTTTGGTGCAGGTCTAATGGTGTTTGACTTAAGTTCCACAAAAAAGACTCTATAGCCTCCTGCAGCAAAATCCACCAACACAACAGGCATACTTTCAGTTTATGTAGGTGATAATGTAAAGCAAGCAGCTCGCTTTGTGTCCGGTCCCTGCATCACCTTGTCGATGTTCATCTTGCCATAATGAGCCGCTCCCTGTATATTGTCCTACTTATTACACTGCTATTTACTAAAGAAATAAGTCATTTAACCTAAAATATTAATTTAAAAAATGATTTTATTGATTTAAAAATTATTTTCTTGCTTCCAATAAGCGTCTCTGATGAGAAATGCGTCCACAGCAATGGTCAGTTATTCAGCCGTTCCAGGATGCAAATTCAACCAATCCCTGTGATTTCTGCATGATCTTGCAATTTTGTCCAATCAACGCAACCTTTCCACAAATTTGACCAATCATCTCAGTTTCCAGTGAATCTGACCAATCATAGATCTCCCCCACATGACATTACCACACCCACACTCCTTGTTTCTGGTTGTGGAGAAGCAAACATGAGTGACACAAACATCTCACATTTACCAACAAACTGCTAAAGACCATGCAAGGAATTTCCCTGATGTTCTGAACAAACGTTGAGGTTAACAGTTTTGCACCGCGAGCAACGTTTGGTTGAACACAAATGACAATCATGGACTGGCAAACACTGTTCTACCACAAAACACAACCAGAGAATGGCTGTGATGCATTGACAGAAAAAGACAAATCACAATGAGAGAGGCTGTTGCATCCAGATCTGTTGCACGTGCTGAAAGAGTCAAGGTGAGTTGATTAAATATGCATGGTTAGTGGTAATATTTGTGTAGTATACATCACAAACTCAGAACACTGCACTTTTATTCTCACTGGGACAAGTTGCCTTTGATTTTTAATGAATTATACAAAACAAAAAAAGGAAGAAATTGTGACAATTTTTGAAATTTTCACATGCTTCTGCAATTTAATTGCAAAAAAAAAAATGCCAATAAGCATCACAACATGCATCAGTTTTTGTAGAAAATAGCTTGTCAAGCTATGGAAGTGCAATAAACACCAAAGGTCAGGAAGGTATTTGACAAATAGTAACTGACTTCCAGATCTGCTGCCATACTTCTGATGCCAAACTGTGTTAAACTTTGGACAGTGGATGTATAAAGGGTACTATTCAAATAAAAGTTATTCATATTATGTTATTACATCTATATATTGCAGTTCTCATTATTAGAGGCGGGGTCGGCACTGGAAATCATGAAATCAGTTGAAACAAAGGCAGATTATCCCATGGCTTCTATATTAAAATATGAGTTTGTTTGGCTGCACTGTAAACAGATACACCACCTGCTCTCCTGTTGTATCTGTAACAAAGCAGCTGCTCAACAACTGTTTGCTGCTAAGACTTCTGGGAACTGTCATATTAACTGCACTTATTACTACTATGTATAACCACAGGTGGCGCCAAATAAACCAGGACTGAAATCTAAAGGATTATAACTGAACCAAAGACTTTTCAGTTGTTATATTATAAAGTGAAAAATGCAAGTTTCCTCCTCACCTCTCCTCCATTGCGACGAGTCCAGCGAGGCTGTTTTCTTCAGCTTCTTCCTCGCCGTCTGTAGCTGACTGCTGTCAAAGAATCGAGGGGAAAATGGAGCCAGGGGTAGAGAGGAAGATTCTGACTCGCATTTATGATGCTGCACTGGGCTGGGGTTATGTCCCCTCCCCTCACCCTGCTGCTGGTCCTCTGAGGGAGGAAGTGGTGGAGGAGGCGGGGGAGGTGGAGGAGGAGGAGGAGGAGGGGGAGGAGGACCCAGTGAAAGAATAGATGGGGAGGCCGAGAGGGGAGGCAGTGAGAGGAATGGAGATGAAGAGTCAAGAGTTTCAAGTTCAACTGTAGGTAAAGAGACACTGTCGCAGCCGCAGACGTCGGGTGGTGGAGGAGCAGAGAGTTCTGGGAGATCTAAGATGCAGTCGGTCTGAACGCTGGCTGAATGAGTGCTGGGCTGCTGTCCGGCTCTCCTCCGACTGTGAGGCTGACTCAGACGCAGCCGGCTGGACTTCACAGTCACCTGGCCTGGATAACGCTGATATGGAGAGTCAGTAAAAAGAGGTCAGACACAAGGATCACATTTTAAAGGTCCTCTTCAGAAGGAGTTGATCATTAGTGGATTTCTAAGTGCTCACCTGTTTGAGGCTGCGGAGTCGGTCCAGAGTTCGCTGCCTCTCCTGACTCACTCTTGTGTTGCTCTTGGCTTCATCTTCCTCAGCTTCACCTCCCTTTACAGGAAACAACAGAGTAGCTCTGATGTAGTAACAAGTTCATTTAGACTAAATAACTGGACCCCAACTGCTTAAAAAGCAGTCTGCTCAGGCCAACCTGAATTCCTGGAGAGAATTTCAATGGAAGAAATAACAGATTTTTCAGAAGACCACAAACTGTGACAAAGATGAATCCAAACCATTCAGGTAGCTGTAGGAGGGATGATGAGAGAGCATGGCTACCCATGTGAAAATATTTTGGCAATGCCCACTGTTAGATAACTTTTGGAAATCAATATTTACCACTGTGAGCAAAGTATTTAATGATAACTGCTAAGGGATCCTCTGACAGCAATTGCTGGAGTGAAACAAGATATAATTCACAGTAGGAAAAAGATGTATGCCTCACAAATATTACAAACCGCAGTAATAAAAGCAATTACAATAACATAGCTTAAAAAGGACCTCTCCACCTACGCTACCTATATCTTTAAAGTGAGACAAAACACACAGGAAATTTTATTTTCTATTTCTTCATAAGCCAAAGACTGTGATAAGTATTTGAGTCTTACCTGTTGCAGTGTCTGCAGGGAATCAGCATGGCTACCTTGTCGCTGTTGTAACTTCTGGTTGTGATTGACAATACAGATTTCCTATTCAAGAAAAAAGCACATGAATGAACTAATAAACTAACCTGTGCAGCTGTTACATAAGACTTACCAGAGTCTTCAAAGCAGTGGTGAAATGTAGTTAAGTTCATTTACTCAAGTACTGTGCTTTGGTAAAAATTCAAGGTATCTGTACATTAGGCGTATTTTCAAAGCGTAGTATTAGTAATTTTTACTTAAGTAAAGGATCTGAATACTTCTTCCAGCACTGCTTAAAAAGGCCAGCAGCCTCAACAACTACCAGCATCTCACCGCCTAATGAATCATCAGTGCTTACCTTCTTGTTTTTGAGGTAGACTTTCTTGGCAGTGATGCGGCCTCTGCGGGCTTCGAGCTGCCGTGTCCTCTGCTGTAGGACACTGAGTTCTTCATCTCTGAGGGGGGACGGCGGGGTTGCAGGATCTTCTTCACCCTTCATAGCATCGGGGCTCTCAAAAGCATCATAGTACACCACCTCATCCTGTCGCTCTGGTACAACATCAGAACAGATTCAGCAAAATGCAGTTTATCAGTGCAGCTTGGACATGTTCTTGGTTTATATAGCTGGTATAAAGCATCTTCACTTTTGGTGAGCTGTCATGTCTTCCATCTTAATTATACAGTCTATGTGTTGTGTGTTGTTACTTCTCTGCCCATATAGTACTGCAATATCAACATACAGTATCTGTAGTAACCACCAGTCTGTCACACTAAACGATGCAAAAACAGATGTTCACCTGTCATTTGCCTGCGTAGACTCTGCAGCTGTGCAGTCAGCAGCAGCTCTTCACAGCGCAGCACCTCTGCCTGTATATCATACAGCTGCAGCTGCAACTCATAGTAGAGCGCCTCCAATTGGTCCAGACGCAGCATGGCATCCTCCCCACCTTGCAGACTCTGCATCTGGAAGCAACAGCACAACACACAATTGCATTACTCTCCTACTACAGACCAGGGGGCATGTGGCACAGGCTGAGTGATTCTGCAGTGCTTCCTGTCTGTGCATGTGTTTTTAACCGAAGTGGAAACTGAACCTGAGGCAGTGCTCCTGCTCTCTTTCTCCAAGTGCTGAGCCAACATACACCAGGTACTTTTTATGTATTTACATATGTACAGAAAGTATTGACCCCTACAGTCATTCCCAATGAGTCACTTCCACTGTTGAACACCAGGATGTTATTCACTCCATTGCAGGATGTCTGAGCCATGAGGTCATTTTACTAACACAGCCATTATCTTGCCTTTTTTCCCTCTCTCTCAAGTAGTCTTTGTCCAAGTGTTTGTGGTCCTCACTCGTGTTATTGTCAGTCAAGTACATTTACTCAAGCATGGTACAATTTTAAGGTATTTATACTTAAATATTTCCATTTTATGATACTGTATTTCACTACATTTTGGAAGCCAATATTGTATCTTTTTTTACTCCTCTACATTTATTTGTCAAAATTGTTTACTTAGCAATAGTTACTCTACATACTCAGATTATTATCACAAAACAAAAGTCAACTAATAAATGATGTATAATTATAAATTAAGCTGTACGACAGTTAAAATGAGCTCTGCCTTTACCAGCTGCATCATGAAAATTATGAATACATTAATGTATCATACTTATAATCCAGTAATATAATACAGATATGATTCTGACATGAACCACTCTGTAGGATGTGTACTTTTACTTTTAGTGCTTGAGGTATATTGTGATGTCAGTACTTATGCACACTTATTTTCACTGCTAGAAAAATGGTCTTTTCATAAAACTGGACTGTCTATGCAGTAGAAAGATGCAATTACTTTAGATACTGGTGCTACATGACCAGAGAAAAGACAGAAAAAAGGCTTTGGCATTTGCTTTTGCTCAAAGGGTAGAAAAACCTACAACTGCCAGAATGCACTGCACTACACGAGACCAATAAATGCTCCCACTGGTCAGTGAGGTAATGCGAGCTCATCCGTTTTCACACAGAAAGCAATATGGCAGCTGGCTGGGAACAAACTGTCTCGAGTTACAGGCAAACAGTGCACTAAAATATGTTTCTGAAAACATTTTAGGCAAGAAATAGGCAAAGCAGTAATAGAATCTTGATTTGTTTTTGATTAGCACTTCCCAGTTTTATCATTTGGTCTGAGTCCTCTCTATACACCTTCTGTCCATGGTGGAAGGCATACAAAAATAAGTAAGTAAAATCTGTCTGAGAGCCAGCAAAACGCATCATCCATCAGATTTTCGCAACAAATGACCAGGGAGATTTGGGCACTGGTGAGATGGAGCTCATTTACACATACTAAACATATTGTTATGATACAAAGCTGGTCAAACATCAGCAAAGTATCCCTTTAAGCAAGATTCTGAAAGGGCTGTGGCATTTACTTTTGTGCAAAAGGTAGAAAACCTACAACTGCCAGAATGCACTGCGCCGCTCCACACCAATGAACACTCCCACTGATCACTGACGTAATGTGAGCTTGTCCGTTTCAACACAGAAAGCAATATAGCAGCTGACTTGTAACATAAACTCTCAAATTAAAGTTAAATGGTGCACTAAAATATGTTTGTGAAAACTTCTGAGGTGAGAAATAGGCAACACAGTAAAAGAGTATTGCCTTAGATTTGATCAGTGCTGCGTAATTTGCCATCCGAGCTCAATGACTGTATGGCTCCAGCTTCTCATAAAAAAAATTCTGTCAATCCGCTTCTGTACTCTTTGTGTCCGTAATGGTAGGCAAACTAAAATGCGAAAGTACAATCTGTAGTTTGAGCAACAGCCCTAGAGCCAGCAAATGTTCTGACCGGATTATTTGAATTGAGAGATGAGCAGGAAGATCTGGGCGCTGGTAAAATAGAGGGAACTTTACCACAGTTCATTCACACATTACTACCCAAATTGTTAAAATAAATAGCTGGTTAAAAATAGGCAAAGTATCCCTTTAAGTAAAACTGGTTATTGTGGCTTCTGACAAACTCACCTATCATCACAAGTTTTTTGAGAACAAACTCAAATAAACTTAAAAATCTGGCACACACAACTTGGTCTACATCAGAGCTAAACTGTCTCACAAGTAGCATCAGTGTGTGTCATGGTGTACTTTACCTCCTCCTTCAAGCCATGTTTCCTCTGTTCCAGGCAGATTTCCTTGGCTCTCATCAGCTGCAGAGTTTCTTTGGAAACAGCATACTGCAGCCGCTCCATGCGTTCCACCGCTGCTGCCCACGCTGACTTGCCAAACTTCCTCTGGTCGGCACGCATCCGCTCATACAAAGCTGCAACACATATTATATGACTGTCAGAAATGGACCATTAATCATGAAGTTCATGGATATACAACATGTGGCAACTATTTTAATAATTGACAATCATTTTGAGTATTTTTTATAGTTCATCTGGAGGGAGGAGGGACTTGCAGACATCACTTTGGTATGTGAGAGGTTGCAGATCTGAGATGGAGAATGTTGGTTTTAAATAAACTCTACGTGGAGTATTAACTGCACTTTGTTATAGAGTAAACATACAACGCAAAAGGTTCAAAGGTCACAGCAAAGACAAATACCCCTCACAGCTTTATAAATACAGGAAATGCCTCCTTTGACATGTTTACCTTTCTGTGCCCTAGTCGTGGTTTCAAAGAACTTGACAGTCAGGTCCTGTATAGAGAGCACAGCAGCGTGGGCCTTCTTCTGCCACTCCTCATCCTCTTTCCTCAGGCTCTCCACTCGACGAGGACCCAGGCGCTCCGTCTCCAGTGAGATCTGATAGGGGTCAAAGCAGGTCGTTAGAACAGATCGAACACACAATATTTGCATCAGCACAGATAACTGAGTTCAGTCAGTACATATCACAGGTTTCAAAGTCTGACACTTCCACCCCCACCACATTACTACATATAATATGTGTATGGTGCTATGTGATGAGTTTGTATTTTTAGTTCAGGTCACTCCTTTTATTATTCTTTTCTTTGTCTTACTTCTATTTAGTAGATAATCATTACCTATGTTTGGGGGATGTAAACAGGAAGTGTAATGTTGCCATGAGTTCAGTGAGTTTGCCGGACTTTTTTTAGCCTGGCACCATTAAAAGTATTACAAATTAACTATTAGCAGCTCCTGTTTGCAATGTATGAATGGATGTACAGACAACTATCATTGTATTACTTTTAATCTAAATAAAATTTAAAACATGATGATTCTCAGGCAGGTTCTGGAGTTGAAAGGAGCATATTTTTTCTGTGACTTCTAAGCAGATTGCTAGACGTTAATTCATCGTGGACACTGAAATTATATCTTTGGAAAGTCATACTAGTTATAAAAATATATGGAGTATGTCTGTGTGTTCAGATTTGACTGAGTTATGACTCCACAAAGGACTACGATTATGACACAAGTTGTAGTAATCTGGTGCTTTGGGTTTAAATTGGCAGGCCAGACTATAATAACTAACTTACTGTTTTTAGAACGCTGATGCACAAAGATCTTTGCCTCACCTCTCTCCCTCTGTGACCCCCCTTCAACTCTCCCCTAAAAACCCTGGCACTGCAGTTCACCACACTGCTCTGTAATACCAGCAAGTTACAGCAGATGGTGGTAACAGTGACCAAAGGCATGCCTGCACATGTTTGTGTTTAGAGTGACACTAACCCAGTGTCCTACTGGGCTGCTGGAACAATAAATAAAGACAAGAATCCTGAGCACAAAACAAGAAATGTCTGAATACACCCTGAAAGGAGTTTATATTACGTGGCACAACACTGCATGTAAACCAGAGCTCATGTTTCACAGTTCACCAGCTCGTGTCAGGCCATGTGAAAAAGAGTGAGAAACAGGGAAAAGGCAGTGCCACGTGGAGTCCTGTCCTGGGTGTTGACTGTGAACTGAATCCCCCCCTCCCCTCCTCCAAGAGAAGACCACATGGAACAAAATGTACACAGACACATTGACTCCCTGTGAGGCCCCATGCACATATATAGTCATATATTAATATATTAATATCTCAATGTTAAACAGATGTGTGTAGGTGCTCAGAAACAAACACCAACAAACCTCAAAGACCTTGATTTATGTCAGCCAGCATACTCAGTGCTTTGTATTGTAGTGTGTGTGTGTGTGTGTGTCTGCACGTGAGGCACAAGAACAGGGAGTGGTTTGGGGGTGAAACCAGGAGCGAATGGGGGAGGAGAGATTACGTCAGAGACCAGAAAGAAAAGAAAAATCACTAAGGGGAATGAGTGAAGTTAAAAAGAGAAAGAAAATCTTAACTCAGATTTTTAGCAGTGATCTCATTGTTCAGGTATCCTTTAACAGAAAGGATACAGTACCACAGCAGCAACATGTGAACACAATTGAAGAGGAAAGCAGCCTCCAATGTTTAACACCCACAGAGCACCAAAAGGCAAAGAAATTTGCCCTCAACAGATCAGTCAGACCTGGTGACATGTCATCAGGTCTGACTGATTTGCCCTCAGCAGATCTGTCAGACCTGGTGACATGTCACACCGCCAAAGTCATGTGCTGTTTACATTGTGTGCCTGTCGTTGTCAAACCAAAGCAAAACATCTCCATATCAAGTTGGCCCTTGACTGTCAGTCTGTTGGACTGGTTTCATGCAAAGAAGAGAGCATCCATACAACTGGCAAAATGAATCTTTGTGTCTGTGCTTTTTTTTTCCTAGTTAAGGATTAGAAGCTTATTGAAACATAACATGGTACATTAGAATTAAAGACCAGTGTGTAGGATTTATGGAGACATATTGGCAGAAATGGAATATCATATAATAAATGTTTTCTTTAGTGTACAATCACCTGGAAATAAGAGCTGTCATGTTTTTGTTACCTTAGAAGCTTAGAGCTGTTTATATCTACAAAGGGAGCAGGTCCTCATCTGCGGAGAACACCACACCACCATGTTTCCACAGTTACCCAGAACAGGCAAACCAAACACTGGCTCTAGGTAAGTAGTAGGCCTATTTGCATTTTCTTGTCGGCCACCATAGTTTTCAGCCCCTCCGCGACAAGCAGTGTTTAAATCACAGAGTCCCTTTGTTTATGGAGACAAGAACACCTTAGATAATAATTCAGCTCACAGTAAAAACCTCACGTCTGGATCAGAATTAAGATGAGCACACATTAGAAAATGGTGGGATAGCAACCTACCTGCAATGTGCGAAATAAAGAAACACTCATTTGTCATGTGAAACTGCTTTATTCAGTGTTTTGACCGGTTCTAATCACCTGGTTCATTTGTTTTGGAGAGGAAGAGACCTCAATGAAGGAATTCTAACCAGAGAAAGTTTCAGCTGATTGCAATCTACAATCATCAATACTGGGCACCACTAAATCCCAGTAAATCTTACACACTGGGCCTTAAAGGATTTCTTAGCTACCTTAAATTAAGTCCCTGTCAGACCTCGATTTAACATGTCTGTCTCATATCTGAATAAGCACCCCTGGTCACTTTTACATAAACAACACAAGTCTGAATTGAATGCTGTTAGGTTAAAGTAAAGGCTGCAGCAGCACATGATGATACACACAGAGTAGGGAGAGAGATTCTCTCTGCTGCCAGGATTTTGACTTGGGGTTAGAAAACCTGTCCACATCTCCCAGATGCTGGCTTCCTTATACTGGCTACCTGATGCTTTTAGAATAGATTTAAGGTATTATTGATTACTTACAAAGCCCTGAGAAGCCTTGCTCCAAGTATCTGATCTGTTATTGCCTTATGTACATTCTCACAATGTGAGATCCTTGGATGTGTCACTGCTTGTTGTTCCAAGGTCCAGATTAATTGACAGAAGGGATATAGATAGAGCTTCTAGACTTAGGAATGACCTGCCTGAGGAGATCAGGGCTGCAAACTCTGTCTGCAAACTCTGTCTCATCTTTAAAATCACTTTTAAAAACCCACTTTTTTGTGATTGGTTGTCAGTGATTTCACTTACATTTTCTGACATTTTAGTTTATCTTACTACTTTTTGGCTCTTAATTTGTTTCAATCTCTTTCTGTTTTAAATGTGTTCTGTTTTTATCGTAAAGCACTTTGTAACTATGCTACGAAAGACAGAGTTTATTATTATTATTATTATTATTATTATTATTATTATTATTTATTTCACATTTTGTTCTACCTTATACATGAATTTATCATCTCAATAATTGGCTGTTCTAATGAAATGAGGGAATCCATCTCGCCATATCTCTTCTCACAAACAGGGGTATGCATGTTTTAAAGAGTCCTTCTCCAATTCAGCACTGCACTCCTGCAACACCATGATTGACAACAAGAAATCAAAAGTGATGCAGCTGAACCAGAGATATCATCTTCTTTTAGTTTGTGTATTCTTCTGCTTTGCCAATACAAAAAAAAAAAAAAAAGCAGAAAAAGAAGGAAAAAAAAGATCTGTTGTGCGAAAGAGTAAGCACATTTAACATAAACCTGTAAAGCTGCTCTGCAACAGTACATTTAGGCTGGGTGATTCCAAACATCATGCCAATACCAGATTGAAGAAAAAGACAGGTTGATATTTCCCTTTCACCTGTCACATACTGCTGTCACTCAGTTGAGTTCCTCTTCTAATCCCTGCCTCATGCGTGACACACAATGTGTGAGCACCATTCATTCATCACGACTCATAATCACACAGGGTGAGACAGAGTGTGAGGAGAGATGAGGTCATTAAGAGTACTTCTATATGCCTAACTGTTCATTTGGAGGCAAATATACTTACAATTTTTCCAAATTGTATTCACATGGTAGCTTTGGGGCCCATCAGAGTGTTGTAACCTAAAATCCTTACTCTTTCTTAATGTAAGGATGTCTGACTTGTTTGTTTCAACTCTTCCTGTGCACAACTAAAACCAGGCAGGAAGGAGGGGGTGAAGATGCGACTGTGAGTGATTTCCCTTTAACACCTCTGGTCAACAGCTACTGGTGACAAAACACAGACGTGTCAAACCCCCTGAAAATAGAAGTGACGCCAGTTCCCGTGGTAAAGGGCTGGGATTACAGCATGATGATGACATGGTGGTACCTTATCTCATTTGGTTAAAATAGTGTTAGATAGTAGACAGGTGTTTATCTGTGGGGGAGGGATGGATATAACATGTGGTCAGCTCCACATTGAAAAGGATTAGGATAATGCCACCAGGTTTTTAAATATACTCTCTCATGAAAAGTCCACAACAAACAATGGTATGTTTGTCCAAAGCCTGATGTGTGCCATGGAGCTCCATTGGCTATCCACAAACTATTAAAGGAATACTTCACCCATAAAATAATCATTTATATGTCAATTACTCACCCAGTGTTATGCTAAATTAATTAAGAAACTTTGGTTTACTTGCATACCTCCACAGTGAACGAAGAATCCAAAAAACGCAAACATTCTTGATGAATTGAAGTCATAGGGGTCCATGTTTACCAACAGCAAAACTACATCAAAATATAGATTTACAAATTCTCACACAACTCGTGCAGTATAATCCAAGTCCCATTTATCCAGTCATATGCTCAGTACTTCCTAAGCACATACATTTTTGCTGAAACTGTAATATTTAGGGATGTCCCGATCACATTTTTTTCTGCACGCAATCTGATACTGAGTCCTTTATTTTGAAACCGAGTCTGATACCGAGTCCGATCCAATATTTTGCAAAGCATTAAGAAAAAAAAAAAAAAGAACGCATCCAAGTTGTCCCATAAGGTTTGTTTTTTATTTGAATAGTATCCAAAAAGCTTATCGGTGGTTCAGCAGCACAAAATGTAAACAAATTCAATATCTTCTTCTTGTCTTCAACAAACAAAATAGGCCTATATCTTTATACATTGGAAAGCGGAGGCAACAACGAACAACATAGATGAAAAACCTGGGCATTTTTGTTGTTTAGTTTCCTCAGATCTTTTATTACCGATTCCGATTATGTAAAAATAACGTGATTGGAGCCGATACCCGATCCAAGGATCGGATCGGGACATCGTTAGTAATATTTAAAACACTTTCACATAAACAGTTTCATGCATGTACGAGTAGTAGTAGTAGCCTGTGCTGTGTTTTCAATATAACAGTTTTAGCAAAATGCATGTGTTAGGAACAGTGGCCATTGCTCAAAGACTGCAAGGGAAGCTCAGCCTCCCCTAAAATGTCAAAAAATAAGTGGTCAAATATGTACTGTTGTGTTTACATTTCATTGACTACATATGCGCTAGAACGCGTTCAACTTTTGTTCAGAATCTGCTACTTATCACAGGTCACTGACGCGACTTTCTTCTCATTCATTCCCGTAGCGTCACAGTGTATTAAACAGTGGAAGCTCAGCGTCCAAAGACTTCAATGGGGAAGCATAGAGTGGGTTGTTCCACTGCAGCGAAACTAGACAGTCATTGGATAAATGCTCGGTTTTGTCCCGCCCATCGGACGCTCAGCGTCTCTGGGGGTCTATGGGGCAGTGGGCTGGCCTCAGCTGGCCTGGACGCTGGGCTTCTGCATGATGATTGGATGATCTGTCTGAGGCTGAATCCCTTTTTGATTGACAGAGAAATGAGCGAATCAGCGATCTTGAAATATAAACCACCACCGGAGCATTTTTCAAGTTTCATTCCGTTGTTCCGAGTTGATCTGGAGACTTTTCCAATCCTCTTAGTGACTTTTTCTTTGTTAAAAATGACTAGTGACAAATCTAGCATCTCTTTCTGGTGTTATTGGAGACTGTACTCGTGTTTGGAGACTGACTTCTGTTGCTCTGCAGTTACTGTCCCCAACGAGCAGCGGGTGCTGCTGTGAGCCCCTCACCGTCCCAAAGCACTCACAGGTGGTCACACTGGCCTCGCGCAGTAGCCCCAACTAGCGAGCAAGCTAGCAAGCTGCACATAATGGCAGACAATTTGAATATTGTCGACCGGATTTTGGCGAAGCCATTTGATAGTCTTCCTTACGAGGAGAAACTTACAGTTAAACAGCAAGGCAGATCTCAACACCTCAGATTGATTTGGTGCTAAGGGTTTGGAAAAGTAACAAGTCTTTTCACCTATCTGAAAATCTTTGAGGTGTGTTTTGCTGTGGTTCTATGGCATGAGTGTGGTTGAAAAAACAGCTTCAATTAAATGCTCCTTTTATAAGTTACTGCCTCACTACAATATGACAACTTTTATGATGTAAACTTAAAGTGAGCTTCCCCTGTTTGAAAGACCAGCAGCCGCCACTGGTTAGGAAGACAAAATGATGTTAAACTTACTTTCCCTTATCCAAAAAATTGAAAGTAACCTACAAAACTGGTCAAGATTGGGTCTCTCATTGATAGGAAGGATAAATATATTAAAGATGATTAGAATACCCCAGATTAACTACATAACATACATGTTACCTCTGGAGTTTCCCCCTTCTCTCCTTGCTAGATTTAACAGAGCCATGACTAACTTCCTGTGGGTGGGTAAAAAGCCCTCTTTCAAAAAAAAGAAATTACATACATCCGTGGAGGAGGGTGGTCTGGGATGCTTAAGAATAGATTGGTACCATTATGCCCTCTCAGTCAGTTATCAAACTTAAAATTCGTCAGAGACCTGTGCTCCTGCTTGAGTTGCAATCAAAAAGAAGCTGGCGGAGCCCTTTTTGATGAAAGCTTTCCTTATTCAGTCAGGAGGTGAATAACCTTATAGAAACACTGTGTTGACATTTGCTAAAGCCAGCTGGAGAAGAGCTCATCAGATATGTAACATGAATCACTATATAATCACTATATCAATTTGGTATACTAAGTCACTGAGAAATAGTAACAAATCTATCATGTGGGAAAATTGGGTGAGAGCAGGCATAATGTTAATGGAAGATCTATATGATGGAAAACACCTTCTCTTCTTTGAACAGCTGGTGTCTAAACTGAACGTACCCAGGAAGGGTTGTTGGAAGTTGATCCAAATAAGGAGTTGTATAACAACAGCAGATAGAAAGAGAAATATTGCCCCTGTTACTTGCATTCAGGAGTTATGGTGAACAAAATGGAAGCATAGAGGGGGGACATCCTGGTTTTATGACGAGCTTAGAAAACATAAGCCCCCAAACTATGAGGGTGTTAAGCATTCATGGATCTTGGAATATCTATCAACGGGGAAGCTTGGACAAAAGCAGTACAGTCGTGGTTCTGGTAGCCCTAGGCATGCAGACACGAATAATGTCATTAGGAATTATTGGACTCCATCGAAAATGCCAAGGCTGGGGCTTAGGGAGGATGATAGCTGTTGGAGATGCAAAGACAGGGCCACGTTGGTACACATGCTTTATGAATTTGAAATGGTGCATGACTTCTGGTCAGCTATTGTCAGATGTATTAAAAATAAACTCGAAACAGACCTCATTGAGGGTCCAGCATTATGTACACTGGGCATCTTAACCAATGGAGACTAACCTGTCCTCAGAGGTATGTTCCTGGGTGAAACTAGCCTTCATCACAGGGAACAGGATGGTGTTGAGACATGGGAAGTCAAAAGAGAAAATCAGCCTCAAAGAATGGAGTGATGATTTGGCGAGGATAGCTTCTTCTGAGCAGCTTATTCACTAAGTTAATAACAGTGTAAAGATTTTTCAGAAATATTTAGGGTTCCTATTTGGAAATGATCAGTAAAGATGATCAACATGTCAATTGATACCTCTGGGTCCTATCCTTGCTCTGTGTGCATTATATAATTGTTTGCGCTAAGTGGATGAACATAAGACGCAATATGATGTGGTATAAATGTCACATGACAGCCTGTGTTACACACTGCCAAGAAGAACTTGCACGTCCTTTTTTTCCTTTAGTTTTAAATGTTGTTTGTACATTTGTAATGTACTGTTTGTTCAAATGCTGAAAAAGAGATAAAAAGTTTAATCATAAAATGTGTGAGAGTTTGTAAATGTATATTTTGCTATAGTTTTGCTGTTGGTAAACGTGGACCCCTATGACTTCAATTCATCAAGAATGTTTGCCTTTTTTGGATTCTTCGTTTAACATCGTGAGGCATACGAGAAACAAAGTTTTCCTTCCAAATTCAACATAACATGCGAAGAGTAACTGACGTACAAATGATCATTTTGTGGGTGAAATCCTTTAAAACACATCAGTGAGCCACACTGTCACACTGAGTGACATGTTCCTTCTTACCATGAACACATACACTGCAGTTTAATTTGACTCAGTCCTACAAACATTGTCCTACTGCCACAAATACTCACAAAAGCACCAAATCTGGATTAATCTGCTGCTGAAAATAATCCCTAACAAATGTACTATTCCCTCATGTTTGAGTAACATTTGTTAAAAGCCACATTGCCCAGCTGTTTTAAGGAACTTCTTAGCCTTTTAAAAAACACAGGAAAAAAAACACATCAGTTCACATTTGTCAGCAGATTGAACTTTTTGATTGATTTAAAGCTGAGACAATAAATCGATTATTAATAATTATACAACAGTTAGTTCCGGCCCTGCAATCTGATTGGTCGAGAGACAGTAAAACCGTGATGATACTGGAGTACAACATCACGGTTATTTCACTCTGTATGTATCACTCCGCCTCACGGCTGATTGCAATCAACAATCAAATCAAAACTGACGGTTAGTGTTAGTTAGGTCAGCAGTTGCGTTGTAGGCTAATTAATTCATCCACTGTCAAACAGCCAAAAATATGGATTTATTTCCTAAAATAAGTTTTGAATTGAACTATGAATGGTCATCAGAGGAAGATGAGGGAGAGGAGAAGCTGAATCCATCTGAGCACACATCCAGGTTTGTCAGTGTTTCATCAGCGGAGCTCAATGACTTGGAGAAAAGCAACATACTGTCAGATCAGAAGGCAGAGTCGGCTGTGCCTGTGAAGCGACAGTCCACCATGCAGTCATCAGAGACTTATTTCACCGGCTGCACAATTAATGGAAATGTGCAGATAAATGTGTATAAAGAGTAAGTGCCTGGCGCACCATGTCTGCATTACATAGCAACGGTGACAGCGGAGTCCTGAGGGAACTATTTTTGTTGGCGGAAGACAAATAAAATGCTTAAATTATCTATTTTGTCCTCATTTTTCAACATTTCTTAATCAGCCTTGCTTATTTAACTGTTGAACTGTTGTATAAAAGCAATATCACACTCAAGCTCGTGATGTTATACTGTGATATCGTCACGGCTGTGATTCGGTCGTAGGCACGAGGCCGCAATATCAGTCCCTCTCGTGTGATATTGCTTAATTAACTAACTGACAAAAAATGGATCTGCAATTAGACGATTTACTGCTTTTCTGTTTTACATCACTGTAATCTGAATATATTGGGGTTTAGGACTGTCGGTTGGACAAAATGAGACAATTGAAGACGCTGTGTTGGGCTTTAGAAAGTTGTGACATGCATTTTTCATTATTTTCAGATATTTTGTACACCAAATGATCACTATGATTACATGAGAAAACAATCTGATCAATCCATAATGGAAATAATTGTTAATGGGGCCCTAGATGAATTACTTGATTACTGAATCTATATGGTTAATATCTATGTAGGTGTTTAAGTATTTTTGTGAGTCATGACGTATTTAATTAGGAAAGCTCATTACAAATAAACAATTGGGTCCACCATTGACTTAAATTCAGGTCAAAGAGCTAAATATTTTGCATATCATCTTGTGTGATGTTTCAAAATTTGTGTAAAATTGGCTCATCAGCTGAAGATAAACACAGCAACCGTTTAAGGGCCCGTCATGACAACCGTTGCCATGTAATAACGCAGCTGAAACAGTAACTGGAGCTTACTTTGGTACAAAAGTATCTCAGACACATTACAGAGAAACCTCATTTTTAATTCATGGCTGCCCTCTGACCCTCCAGGCAACAGGACACCGACACTGCACCGCTCCAATGTGCAATAAGGCCATCCAACAATGCACCATTCACCTAAATACTCGACACCTTTTGTTGTCGATTCATTCAGGTGATCATTCATTCACTGTTCCATCTGCTCTTCCATTCACTGATTCAGTTAAGTTTAGATGTCTAAAACTAAGGAGAGTGGAAAGAGTTAAAGAGATATTATTTTATTGTAGAACTGCAGTGGTTAAATCGATTAGTCGATAAAGAGTAACATAATCTCCAACTATTTTGATAATCAATTAATTGATTCAAACAAAAAAAAAGTCAAACATCAAGTTTCAGCTTCCCATTTGTGAGAATTTTCTGCTTTTCTCTGTTTAATTAAATTACAATGATAATGTTATCTATAGAGCACTTTTTTTTACAAAGTACTTTTCATAGTTGAGAATTAAAGCATTTCAAGACTGCAACGAGGCAAATCAAATCCTGCAATTACAATAATACAAAAATAAAATGCTTAATTAACATACCCATCAATATGTGTGATAGTGTATGCTGAATATCATATGCTGTATAACTGTGATGGTGTAAACAAAATGTCTTTGGATTTTGGACTGTTGGACAAACAAATCAAGCAATCTGAAGATTGTGACTGACATTTTTTCACTGCTTTCTGACATTTTAAAGACCAAACAGCTAACAGAGAAAATAAAACATCAGTTGATAATGAAAAACATTGTTAACTCAATGTAAAACTCAGCTCATGTAGCCTCTGAATACAATAACCTTGAAATATCACAGCTAAAAAACACAGTATTGATTCCTCCTAACCCTTCTGTACAACATTTCCTCTACAGTTTGACGCCTCTGGTTGATTGAATCTTAACTCATCTGTCTTTCAGCCTCACACATGTCCCATATGTATTCACACTTGCAGAAGAAGTCGGGAAAGCCTGTAATTCTATCAAGCAACTGATACTCGGCTGCTCTAGTCCTTTTCACCTCACCTTTGTGACATTAAGTAGGATGCAAACCACATGTAAATGATAGTAGCTTGTGTCCTAATTCCCAACTCTCTCTCCTTCCCTTTTTCACAAGCGTGGAGGATCTCCACGATCCCCTGACTCATCAGTTTGAGAGAAACCAACCACCTCTGCCAGCATTAAGGAGTCATTTGCATACAGCTTTGTTTTCAGCCGTTGGATCGCCCTGAGGGGAGCAGGTGGTGAAGCTGGAAACTTTGGAATCGTACAGAGTTCAGATTTTCAGAAAGCTTCATGAAGCGCATCAGAAACATGCAGAATGGTTAGAGGGGGTTGTACACCTCCAGTCTGCAGGTAACAGTGACTTGATCCATCTGTTTCCAGCACATTAGTAATAAACCTCTATAAAGCTGGGTGACTCACAGGACACATAAAAGTTGAAGGATCAAAGGTTGAGATATCATGACTCTTAGCTTCTAGTAGCTCCACAAACAGCGGATACTACAACTCCAATAATGCAACTCAAAAGTATCTTTCATTAGATCCTCTCTGTCTCCTAAATGCCCATGTCTTTCAAACTTCACATGTCCAGATGGATCTCTGGGAAGGTTTTACATTTTCCACAAAGTATAGATTTTTAATAAACCTTTTACTTCAATACCAACAAGACTGTTAATCTTACAAAATATGGTTGGATTAGTCAATTGTCTTATTGCAGTTGATCAAATCTGCAACTGTTTTGGTATTTGATTAATACATTATCTTTAAAGCAAAAATTTCTCTGACTGTTGCTTTTCAATTCTGATTATTTACCATTTATTTTAGTCTTCCATGAAAGTAAAAAATGTTGGCGGTCAGACTACTGGTCGCACAAAACAAGCAATTTAATAAAGTGGACACAGTTTACAGTAATGACATCTGTCGTGTTAAATTGATCACTATAAGAGGATGATTATTGTAACGGATGTGTTTCATTTTCTTTATTTCTCATGAAGATTACCATCTAATTGGCAATGTATATTTATTACATTAATATAAAGTTATGAAGAGGACAGCCTAGCTATTTACTAAATTTTACTGACCATTTCAAAATACAGTGAGCTATAGCTGTTGCATTACATTACCAGGCATTATCAATCCACATGACAAGGACGGCTTCAACCACAGGTGCTTTGCCCATGGGCATTTGTTTTATGTCTCCATCACTAGTAGCCATAACAAGCATCCATACGCTTCTAGTGATCCTTTTTGGGGGTCCATAAATTTACTTCAGTTTGGGCCATTAGTGGAGATACAGAATGGGAACCTCCAAACATCAGACATAAGTGTCAAATTCTTTCGGCTTTGGAAAAGACTTGTGAAGATATCTGATCAGAAACTAACAAAAAAGGTACTCAATTTGGACACTGAGTTGAAATTCTTTTACTTATTTTATTTTAACACTTGTTGTTCATTTCCCAGAACAGATCACTCTGTAATATCCAGGAGATGAGGAGCAAAATGTTTTATGTTGAGAGAAAAATGGTCTGTTGAAATATGGTATAAACCACAAGTACAATTTTACTGTCTTATAAACAACAGCCACAGTGTAGAGCCTTATGTTAAGTGTAATTTAAACAAAAGAGGGAAACTGAGTAAAATGTCCTCCATTTATGTTGATTTCTTTTAGTCAGATGACCATGAAAAACTTGACTTATGTTTGAGAAGGAGAACCTTTTTTGTTTGCCTAGCCTGGAATAGAAAGTCAAAGTATTTTGTTTGGAGACTGAGCAGTAAGGTAACATGTACTTAAAATTGATCACTGCAACTCTAATGTAATACAGTGTCCTGTAAAAAGGTTAAATAATTAAATACAACATCTGGACACTGTTGAACATTTGTTAGGGACTAATTTCAGCAGCAGATCTAGATGTGGTGCTGTAGTGCATACTTATGGCAGCAGGACTATATTTGTAGGATTAAGTCAAAATAAACTACAGTGTGTGTGTGTTAATGATAATGAAGGAATATGTCAGCCAGTGCAACAGTGTGACTCACTGATGTATTTTTAATAGTTTTGGGGCAACAATGGAGCTCTAAGGCACAGAGGAAGAAGATATATCAAGCTTTGATACACACACAATACTTAATGAGCAGATTAAGTCATTGCTTGTTTGGGACCTTTCGTGGGATCTGTTGACCATAATAAAAATATCAAATATCAGCAGACTCATCCTTTAAAAAAAGTGCTACACAAATTGTGTGTGTGTGATTCAGTGAACTGTCTTAATTTAGATCAGTATCCACCCAAGAAGCCAAATACCATCATACTGCAATACACACTCATAAAACACACCCACACAGTCCCTTGTGCTGGTTAGTGACATGATGCTGGATGAGCATGCTGTGTAAGGAATGTAGTTTAGAGACAGGAAAGTACTCACAACACAACAAAGGGGTGAAACAGAGAGTGTCTGAGGACATATACAGAGACAGCATGTGTCCAGTTAAACAGCACTCAGTACTGTGTAACATAATATCAAAGCATGCACAGGTTGCACAGTCCAGAAAACCTCAAACTTGATTCCTTGACTATTCTGACGAACAAGACACAGACTTTGGCCTGCTGATGTTATTTCACACTGTTGGATAAGCCTGTTATTTTTGTTTCCTCTCTCTACCACTGATTTTCTCCTTTGTTCTTTTTCTGGCCGGCTGGATTGGACTGCACCTTGAACTCATGAGGTTATGTGGAATGGACACACCTGTGCACAGTGCTTACTTAACTTTGATAGGCTGTTAGGCTGTATCCAAAATCACTCCCTATTAATTATATAATGCACTACATTTACTGCCTGACATTTTATTTAAAATTCCAACTTCTGTTCTATTTCATTGTGTCTCTCCTGTAATTGTACAGGCCTGGAGGGTCTCCAGTCCAATGGGAACGCCCGCTAAGCTAAAAAAAAAATGTTTTAATATGCCAAAGATCTATTCCAGTGTTTCCCTGCATTCTGCAGCGGCACACCACTGGGAGGAATGAGGCAAGTGTCTGTGGTTAGTTCACGTCTGTAAGAAGAGGTGAAGTTAAGATAATGTTGATATCGGTTACGAACAGGCTCAGTAGTAAATGATAGACTACGTGCTAACAAATGCAACTTTTTTGTGTTTTAGCTGAGCTGGACCAGAGAATATTTGCAGTTTTGCCCTCATTGCTCTCCATGAAGTGTGCTGTAAGTAACATGTGCTAGCCCCGTTGCGTTTTATGTTGTTTGGGCATTGTTCCAGACTCCGTTGGCAAAATAGCTTTTTTAATGCTACTGATCATATGCTAACTTATGCCTAGTTCACACCACATGACCTTGGCCCTGACTTTCTGCTCGCCAACAGTTTTTGGAGCTCCTGACAAAAGCCCCAGATCAGAGGCAAGTCGTTAATCACTCAGCGCTCACAAACCGGAGCTTTAGTGCTGTGTGCAAACTGTTTTGGCTCACGGATGCATTGCAGACACTCCCCAGATAACTAGCATTCTACATATCTGGACATGTCAGGGACCCAGCAGTGGGCTACAGCCAATTAGAGTACAAGACATGAGTTGAGGACAGGGACAGTTGGTGCTGCGGTGTGTGTGTGTGTGTGTGTGTGTGTGTGTGTGTGTGTGTGTGTGTGTGTCTGTGTCTCTGTGTTTGAGAGAAAACAGCAAAAGTGACAGGGGGGAGGAGAAGGTGGAAGGTGGACTATTGCACGCAATGTTTCTGTAAATTCTTAGGCTAATAACTTGTACGTTTTTGACTTTGATATTTTTCTGGTAAACACCCCACCCGTTTGATCACGCACCTTCATAAGACCTGGGTAACATGGTCATATTGATAAATGTAGCCAATTTCATTCATTTCATTCATTTCCAGTATGGTTTTGTTGCTGTATTGCTGTAAGGAAAATTTCAAACTCATAGTCAGAAAGAAAAATAGAAATTCATAAATTTTCCTTTTGTATTTTAAAATTATCCAAAGCATTTGTTAAGAAATGACTTAAATGTTGAACAAGTGTACTGTGAGCATGAAGGACTCTGACCTATTGACCCAACCAGGCATGTGTCGAGACTGAAGCCAGCTCTATGAGACAGTTCAGATTAGTCCGTGGATTTACTTCCCTCTTCAAGCCTCTAATGAAGAAAAACAACAAAGATGGAGTGGAGAAAGAGTGTGGAAAACAGAAGAGTGTGCTGAGGCTGCAGAATTACGAAGTGGTTTAGTGGCTGCTGTAATAATACTTATGCTGGTTGTTAAGCCGCTCTGGGTGGAGGGGGGGAAAAGCCTCTCTGGCTGATCCTCTGCCCTCTACAGCCCCCAAACACAAAGCTACAGGGTAGCTACTACACCATCATCATCACCACCACATGTATCCTCAGCAACTAATGTCATTACAGTGGGCTTAGGAGCTCGGAGGACGACATTACCATGCTGTGGTTCAGGGCTCCTTTCGCAGCACTAACCATGGCTTTTAAAACCACAAGAATAGCACTGTAACTGATTGAGTGCTCTGTAGTAGTGAAACGCAATCAAAGTGTATTCCAGGACAGTTAGCCGGCTACTGTTAGGTCTAAACCTACTTAAATCAAGCCCTAAAGCAGATGGTATTTGTATCTGTGTGTGTATGTGCTTGTGTGTATTACCTTAATCTGCTGTCTGCGCAACATTGCCAGCTCCCTCATGTCCCTGAAAGGCTGAAGCAGGTAGTGGTAGAGCTGAGTCGTCGCCTCCAGCAGCTCTCCGTATGCCTCGTCCTCCTCAGGGTACACCTGCAGCAGCTCCACCATGCTGTCCATGGCTTTATGTTTGTCCAACACCTGGGACACAAAAAGACATGGAGAAAAGATGTAGCTGGGAAACTGTTGCTGACAGAGATTTACATGATGCAACATATTTACCATTAAGTACAAGGAAGGAGTTATTTTAGTCAATAAACCAACAATGTATTAGTCCGTCTCAAGGGAAAGATCAAGTATGAGCGAAATTAACATTGGCGAATATTCACCTCCTGTTCACTTGCATTCAATGGGAGTGAAGGGGCAAATAAAACATTTACTTCCAACAGCAAAGCAAGTCCACAACTACCCATCACGTGGAAGTCAACTTTGGTGAACTATGACTGGTGATGTCACAGCTTTAACCAATAGCTAGGAAGTGTGTGGATTAGACAATGATTGTTTCTGTGTCTAACCAGCCGATATTGTAGTGCAGTCCTTCTGGACCAATATGCAGTGCTGGCTACAGTCCTGAGAGATTAAGTTGTCAACCTTGACAGGGAGACAGTCAAATTTGGTGTTGGTGTTGAAAACAAGAACATGGACTTTGTTCTCAATATTGTCTTGTTATTGGGGAAGGTTTTCATGCACAAATGCAAATACTTTAAGACTAATGATTAGGGATGTAACGATACCAGAAACTCACGATACGATATTATCACGATATTTATACAAGGGGATAAAAGAGAAAATTTATTGTTAAAAATAGCTATTTTATTCAAAAATAGTGCATGTACACTGTACAGCATGTTATTTTTAACTTGGAAGCATATCATAAACAAATCAAAACACAGTTGGACATGTGCTTTGATTTCCCCCCTATTACTGCTAGGCAGGCAGACATTAGAGTGCCATAACAAAGTCATGTCAATTAAAACTATAGTGACAGAATATGAAAATGGAAACATTCAGTATTTTTTAACCTACTCTGAACAAAAGTAGTGTAGTACTATTACTAGAAAGTCATCTGAATGACATCAAATTATGAGGATAGAGTAGTCTTAATATTCATCAAATATACAGAACTTAGAACAATCACACCCTGCAACAACAACAAAATTAACAAATTAGAAATAATGTAAACTCAATAACACACAATCCCTCACTCACCGATACATAGAGAGACACAGAGAGAGAGAGAGAGAGAGGTGGGTAGAGATGTGTGTAAAAGAAAACCAAAATAAATAAAGCCCAGCCATTTCCCTGGAAGTCAGAAAAACTCAAACACACATTCACTCAGTTTGTTCACGCCAGGTTGACAATCTTGACATCAAGGAGACCCTAACACTTTCTCAGAACAGGAGATGAGGAGAGGAAAGCTCTGGTCCTACGCTTTCATGTGATATGCATGGCATTTCTGTGCGACCCTGCATTCGCGAGTAATCCATCCAAAAGTAATGTGTGTGCAAAGCTGTATGAAAGCTCTGTTATACATTGTTTTAGTGTAACTTTATCATTTTTTTTCGCTGTGAAAACATTGGACTACCGACAAGTGAGGTCTTGTCGGAAAGCCATGATTCCGCTGTTTCACGTGATATGTGTGGCTTCTCGCTATGACGAACAGTCACGGAGAAAATCCACAGAGAAGAACAATCAATCTCTTTACTTTTATTCGCTGTTTTCTCCGGTCACGCACGGGTCAGAGTCGGAGGCTGAGAGGCTGAGCTGCACGAGTCTGCTCTCACCTGCGTGCGCAGTTGCATGCAAAGGATTATGGGGAATGTAGTCGCACAGTCGATATATCGATATCGATATCGATATATCGTTACATGCCTACTAATCATAGTTAGAACCATTGAAAGAATGAGTTAAAACTCTTGAGTAAGTGTCTAAAACTTGTAAAAAGACAAGAAAGCTCTTGCATTGTTTTCATTACCAGATATGTTTGAGCTAATTTGTGATGGCCCTGTTTTTCCATTCTTTGTGTTTTATTTAGGTTTGACTTTTATCTTTGCTTAACCTGAGACAGATGCTATTCGATGAATAAGACTTTGAGAATGTGCCATAGTGTTTATAATCATTAAGTTCTCAACAAAGAAGGGTAAAAAACATCATACTTTGCAAGTTAGCTAACATTAGCTGGCAAGCTAGCTTTCTGTGAGCATCACATCCTGCACTTGCTCCATTCAGCACGAATATGTCCTGCTGCCTCAGCAGGAGACAGTCACTTGCCTGCACTCACTCATTAGTGACTGTACCCTAATACAATCTGACCTCCCAGCTATATCTGTGACTCCTGGTTCTAATCCCAGTGGTAAATCTTTAAAAACAAGTCCCAAATATATACATTTATTCTTCTGTAAAAGGGCTAAATAATTTCCTTAAACAGCCGGGCAATATAGACTGTTTATTTGATTATCTATGAAGACTCCTGGGCTCAGTTATCGTATTGGATTTCAACTGTCGGATTGGATAAAATCTTGAAAATGGGTTGTTCAAAAGAAAAAAAAAGATTCTGAAATGGGATTAGATTATGTAATCCAGTCTTCCATCTGAGATCAAACCTTCATCTTCTGTTGTTCAGAACTTTTTAGTAGGATTGCGATACCTTGGCTGATCCCAAAAAATCAGAATGATCTTGATCCCAGTAGAACTCCGGATTCAGGTGGATTTCAGGAACAAAATTTTAGGCTTTCTATTAAAAACCTTTTTTTTTTATATTGACAGTTATTTGGGGAATTTTTTTTTTCTACTGTAGTGAAAGGCTTTAAATTACACTCTCAGAGATCGCCGTTTAATTTTCTTCAATGGCACCTATGGCTTTAAATGGTAGCTGCAGTGTGTTCATTGACAAACTGCCTACATTGTGATACATAGTCCCATTTAAAGCAATGGTTTTACGAATATGATAATTTTGAAATGTTTGTATCTAGATCAGGGTGATCTGATCCAATGTTGCTTTGAAAAACCGGCACAAAAGTAGAATAGATTAGCTGACCCTGGATACATGACATGAGATTTCTAGATAACAGAGTTTTTCAACTGCTGGTCTGACAAAACAAGATATCTGAAAACATCAACACGGACTTTAGGGGATTATAGCTAGCTTTTTTTTTTTTTTTTTTTACAATTTGTAAATTAAACAATCGAGAAAGTAATCTTTAATCAATAATAAAAATAATTGTTAGCTGAAACCCTAGTTAAAAGCAAACACAAATTTTACAAGAGTAAAACACTAAGAAAAGTAAAGAGTATCACCAGAATTATCCTTCAAACACATCCACCTGAATAGAAAATTGAATTTTAGTGTGTGTAGTGAGTCTAATTCTGACTAATTCATGATTAGTCCTAAACAAAAACAACTCTGAAACAACTCTGAAAGCTCAAGGCAATAAATCCAAACATTATCTATAAAAGTGAGAGTAAAGAGTGTGCAAGTGTCTCTGCATGCATGTGTGTGGTCAGTAATGATACCATAAAGTATGTTGTTTGAGTGTAGTACAATGAGAATAAATTGGCCCCAACTGTTGCTGATTCGTACCGTATGTCCTGCTATTCACAGACTGCTCATTGTTCAGGAGATAGACGCTATCAAAACAGCTATTGTACACACAAATACAATTCATCTCACAACTCTCAGAAACCAGTAGCTCCAATTCATACAGCACAATACTCCCCCTTCACTTCTGCTTCAGATAATATTGAAATGTGCCACCACCCAATCTTCGTCCAAAGCGGTGGATAAAGTGCTCTTCTTTCTGCAAGGAGCTATAGATATGAATAGAGACTCTTATATTAACTCCAGGCTGCTTATCCAAAGCCCTCCACGTTGGGGATAGACACTGCACGATTCAGCTTGAACACTGCTCCTACTGTTTACCTTGGGCCTGTGTCTCCGTGGTAACCACTGGCCAACCATACACCGACTCCCTGCCCCTGCAGTCGCTCCTAGTCAGGAAAACCTCTGGGCTAAATCAGACGAGTTCTGCCTGGGCACGAGCTTTGCAAAGCTACAAAGTCCTGAGCTTTATGGGCTATTTTAACTTCTATAACTTTTATGGATGCAAGTGCTGGAATACATTGATTGTTAGAGATTTTCTTTAAAAACTTCCTTTGAAAACTGACCTGTTTTTTTATGATGAAATATGCTTATTTCCTGCTTAAGTTGTATTTACATAGTCAAATCTATTTGTTGATGATGACAGGCAGGAAGCAGGAGGTCCTCCGACTGTTTGGTGTGTGAGCTGATGAGCCTGCACTTCAAATATGCAGCAGGATTACCTATTTAAATAAAGTTAAAACAATTAGCTGACTAATTCAGTCATTTTCAAACTCCTTGTGCCCGAGGCTCATCAAAGTGCAAGCCAAAATCTCTGAATTATTATCCGTGCAAATCAGCTTTTATAACACGTGTTATCACTCTGTACATTTTTTTTAATTCACTAATGCCAATAAAATTTGAAGAATAACTATATCACTCATGATATATTTAATAATTAATTAATTCATTATCCGTAACAATTTACCCTCTCAAGGGTACATGACAGAGAGGGCCTATCCCAGCTGACAATGGGCAAGAGGCGGGGTACACCCTGGACAGGTCGCCAAACCATCCCAGGGCTGACACATACAGACAGACAACCATTCACACTCACATTCACACCTATGGACAATTTAGAGTAACAAATCAACCTAACCTGCATGTCTCTGGACTGTGGGAGGAAGCCAGAGAACCCCGGAGAAAACACACTGACATAGGGAGACCCTGAAAATTCACACAGAGTTTGCATGTTGCATGAAGGTGCTAACGCCTGCCCCTTTTGTTGCTTCTGAAAACTAGTAACAAAATAATTCAAGAATGAATTAGAAACAAACGGTCTTGCTGCCTCTAATTCAGGTTGTGTGCTCTTTTAAAGTAGGCGAAGTTTCTCTCAGCGCGAAAGGGATGTTTGGTTTCAAAGGTCCTCTTCAACATGCTTAGCACCATGCTAGCATTAGCCAGCTTCTCCCGACAGGTGACGCACCCAGTCTGAGGGGCATTAACATCCTCAGTCAAGCTGAAGCTATACGGTACAGGTAGCTTTCATGATACGGTCTACTCAAATTTTTATTCCTCTTATCTTTAATTGGTGGGGTGTCTGCACTGGTGGTTAGTTGTTTGTTGCACTGCACAAGAAAGCAATCCATTTCCCCTCATAAATTTCTCTTTTTCAATATTGTTGTCAATCAGGGCCACACTTAATAATCCCCATTACCTGGCAACTGCGTAATTTATTTTTGGTCATAGACTTATTGTAATTTAAATAAATACTAATTCATAATTTTTTGTATACTTGTATGTTACAATAATAATGTATGGTTGTCCCGAAATCACACGCTACAGCTAGACTTGTGCCATAATGCCAGTCCAGGTGTGCCAGTGTGATGCAGCACACCGTTAGGAAACCACTGCACCAACTGATTGGACAATTGACAGAGAATACAATCTCCAGCTAGAGAATTCTCTGCTCTGATTGGTTGTTTTTGTTCAGCAGCAGTAGTAGATTCTAACAGATGCCATTAGACAACAAGAGGTGAGAGGATTTTTTGTCGCAGACTGTCTGTTTGTTAAGTTTCCAACGGTAGCTTTAGATGTATTTATTTCTTACTTTTCCAACTTGTTTGAAAGATATTATTACATGATCGTGTGCTAAATGTAGCTGTAAAGTCGACAGAAAGCACTCCAAAGTGCAATGAGTGCATAATTACAGGAGTGATATGAGCTATAGCATAGCTGCTCCAGGCCTATCATCAGGACTAACTCTTCCAGTTTGTCGGTGCTAAATCTGCTCCGTCTTGCTGGAGCACTTTTCTCTCTGCCTTTTAATTGAAGCATCTCGCAGGAGGAACACAGCCGACTATGATCTGAGCAGACGCTCAGTTTGAATGAACTAAATGCTATTTGGGAGACATAAAATGCAGTGTGAGCCTAAAGGGGAAAACCAGTTACCAATAGCACTCAATGGCAAGGTTCTTTGCAGAGCTGCCACCACCTGTGAATCAACTGAACTAGGACCTACAACTAGAAATCCTTTGAGCAATGTGGGTTCATGTTTTTGTGTGTTTTTTTCCCTCAAATATTTCATGCAGGGATGCACACGAGGATTAATGATAACTGTAGCCAGCAGAGGCATACATCACTGTTTTCAGCTCAAATATAAAACAGGACACATTAATTGTCCAAATAAATATGTGTTAGTGAGTAACACAAAAGACTACCCACATTGTGCAATGTAAACAATCTGAGCTAAAATGTTGTCCCACAAAGCCACAGTATGGCAGACTAACGTGCACACTCACCATGACAAAACACAAACTGTGGGCACATTAACAAACAAAATAAACAGAAGTAAATAAACTGCCTATTATCAATCGATTATCAACCTTATTCCTGAGGGCGCTACTGTAGAAATGATTATGGGTGCAATTTCTGAGGGCTGTACCACCAAGCCAGTTCAACAGAGCCAGGCTCTCTTTGTGTGAGCTGGCTCTACAAACTCTAAAGCCTCGGTCAGAGATACCATGAAGGTGGTTATGATCTGTCTTTAACCCAGGCTTTCTGCTTCAGGCTCTGTGTGTGTGTTCTCATAAAATGAATCAAATGATCATGTCACTGCGTGATCTGACACATGATATTGACCAATCATGTGCCCCCAACTTCCGCTTTTGAAGAATATTAAAGAGCATTGCAGTAAAAAGCAACACAGTAGCTTCAACCTAGGCGAGACAGGAGTAATTGCATTAATATTACTAATAATAATACTAACAAATGTGAACTCATTTGTGAATGAACTGGTTTCATTTTCCCCTCCATTTATTTTCCCACGTGACAAATGCACATTCTACAGCTGATTCTACAGTGATTTTATAGAAGGTTTCTTTCAGAGCCTGCGTGGGCAAATGGAACGGAGAACAGTGAGAGCACCAACAACCATGCAAATAAAATAAAACAATATTATTCATATTTTCAGCATCACTGATGGACTGGAGGTTGCAGTGGGAAAAAAAAGAAGCACCATGATACACACATTAACTGTTACTGTAATTGCACAGTTTCCTTTGGGGGCATGTATGTAACGTCACAGCTACAGAAATAGAATGACTGTCATTCTATTTTCATAGTTAAGATTCAACAAGTTGTATAAAGTGCATTTATAACGTATTCCCTCATCTGACAATCTGTATCGCTCATACATAAACACTGACTATAGAGTGACACTACACAAAGCAGTAATGAAAGGCGCTTTGTAAACAATTTCAAGCAGAAACTCCGAACATAACCTGGACCCAACCAGGTTAGGTCTGCTGCAGAAGTTACCCTGGTGATCTAGCCAGGTTAAAAGAAGCCCCTTTTACACTGCCAGATTTTCCGCGAATGTTGGGCCGTTTTGCCAGCAAGCTGCGAGCGTTTAGACACACAGAGCCTGATTGGCAAGTTGATCCGAGGTGCCCAATTTTCCACCTCGTAGGGTAGTCATATTGGCGGTGCGCTTTTTTGTTTAAACAGACCGAGGCTGCCTTCCACAACGGGAGGGGCTGTTGAAGACTTGTGGGAGGAGCTGTTGATGACGCTGCACGTGCGACCCACTGGCAGTGGACAAACAGGAAACAGCTGATAGCAGGAATTAGTGAGCAGCTAATAGCAAGAGGGAAACACACCTGACGGACACTGTAAAGATGAGCAACTGGGGAGACAAGGAATTGCGCGTCCTCCTTGTCCTCGCAAACTAAGAGGCCACTAACCATCAGATGACAGGAACGGTGAGGAACGGGCCAACTTACAAGAGAATCGCCGAAGGACTGACTAGCCGCAGCTTCCATCCCACATCACTGTTTACATCATACGCTGACCAACACATTTTGTTATTTGCTCACGCCCCCCATTGCCCCAAAAAAGGCGCATTCTGTATAAACAAAAAGAAGGCAAGTGGCAAATTGCCGCACTCCCTGATTTTGTTTTTATACTGCCAATGCTGAAAAAAAAGACTGATTGGGCTTTCCTGCAAATTTGCACAATTCCTATCTAAAAAGGGCTAGAGAGTCACCTTTGTAGGATGGAAAAAACTAGCTTTAGGCTCAACATACCTCACTAAGCCACTAATCTTGCTACGTGGTACACCCTTATGGTGAGATATCAGAGGTGGGAGTAAGCTAGTTAATGGACTTTTTACGGTTAGTCGGTGACTAGTCTCTGTGGCAAACAGCCAACAGCAGTTCTTTTCTCAAGTAATTCAACTTCAGTTGAGCTAATACTGGGTTTTTTTTAACAGATATCTAACTAACGTTAAATGTCTCTGTGGAGCTCTGGCACGTGTTGTACTGTCCACGTCTGTGACGTTACTAACAACCAGACTGAGCTATACTTGTTGTTTCAACAACAGTGATGAACATGCACCCAGAACAATGGGACTGTTCCTGTAACCAACAATAACCACAGTTTCAATCATCTACTGACAGAGAGAAATAGGTTGTCACCCGTCCCATATAATACCAGATTGTCCTGTATTGAAAAATAAAATGCACTATCCCTTACTAAATCAATGCGAGTGGTGATCTGTCCCATATTTTCGCACGCACTCTAATGCATACACTATGTTGTCACTTGCCTGGAATGACATGAGAAATAATAAAACCAAAGGAGTTTCAACAGAGAGGTGTTAAATCAGAACATGCACAAGAGAATGACATCTAAAATAACAGGTCTGTCACTCAACGTCAGCACATGATATTTCTGTATTTACCTGTCATTCACAGTCTATGTTAGAAAATTGCCTCTTATAAAATAAACTCAGTAGCATACCTTGAATTATGTGTTACATCACTAGGTTGAGACTGTGTTACTGATTTGCCATACTTAATATAAATTGAATGCCTGAAGTTATATATTTTACAACTGCTTCAAATTACTGATATTTCTCAAGTCTGCTGCTGAATTCGGCATTATGGTTCACTCAGTAGATTTATTAAATCAGCAGTTATGACAATTCCTGAAATGCGTCGTTAAGGCAGACGGGCGGAGCATTCGCTGGGAAACATCATATTTATTCACTTTATATGAAGCTTTACATCTGTTCTGTTTATGAGTCCTAAGAAATTATAAATAATCTTTTGGAGGAAGTGTATGTTTACTGTGAGCTGGCTCGGGCACTGTTAAATTTAACAACATGTTAACATAGCAAGGCAAGCTAATCGCTAATGTGCTTTGTTAAAAAGATAAACAACCAATGCTACAACCAGTAGCTGTCAGAGATGGCAGAGGTATGGATGCATTATCCCAACTGAGGTGTCACTTTAGGTGAGAGGATTTGCATACTGTTACAACTGGAAAATGTTGGTTCCGGTTCAATGCAGGAAGTCGCACCCATAATTTACTCATGATATCATGGGGGCTAGGAATAAGGTGGATAGAGAGTGAGGAACTGTGTATGTGCATTATGGAAAATGCCAAATTCTCTGGTTCTAGCTTTTTAAATATGAATATGTGCTGGTTTTCATTTATGACAGTAAAGTTAATACAGTATCTTTGGGTTTTGCACAGCTGGTTGCACAAAATAAGATATTTAAATATGGTAACTAAAAGGTGTGGGATAGACATTGTCACTGTTTGCTACCTTCTGTTTTATACACCAAATGATAAAATCAAGGAAATAATCAGCAGATTAACTGATCATTGAAAATAACAGCTGCAGTTTTGTTAGATGCCAGGTGTACATTATACTCACACCTTTTGTTGGATACTAAACACTGTAATGTAAAGCATCAAGCCTGCATAATCCACACCTCAGTTAATGTTTAATCTTTCTCACGCTTCACATTATCATCACACCTGAACGACTACAAAGCAAAGCCATTAAAATGTAACTATTAGCTTACAACGTGTCAGGTTTACTGTAGGCAAGCCTAATTCTGTTTAACAACAGGCCACAGATAAGAAAAAACTTCAAGTCTCTGGTCAATGTTTGACAGATCCATGCCCTACATCGAGTGTTTTGCACCAGTCTGTCTTTCTGCATATTTGGCCCAGTTATCATCACAAACAGGGCTGCGATTGGGTCAGCATCTTGTGATGAAGGCATTAATAGTGATTCTCCAAAAGCTTTGTACACACCAAACAATCAGGGTTCCAAGGAACACGATTACCAGGAAGGAGTGCCAGACTGAGCATTAGCACTGCAACTATCAGTCGATTAATATGCTGATTGTGGTCCTAATGAATCATTTCGTCGATAAAATGTTACGTTGTGAAAAATGTCCGTAGTAATTCCCCACAGCCCAACATAATGTATTTAGACTGCTTGTTTTATTCAATTAAAAGTCCAAAACATATTCAGGTAACTCTCATACATGAAAAGGATAAGCATCAAATCGTCACATTTGACGAGATGGAACCGGGAAAGTCTGCAAAGTTTTGCTTAAAAAATGACTAAAACAATTCATCATTATCAAAATAGTTGCTGGTAATTTCTCTGTAGACTGAGTAATGAAATAACGGAATAATTGTTGCAGCTCTACAGCACATTACAATGTTAACTATCATGTAGTTCAAAAAATGGTAAAACTCATTTTACTTTAACAGACGTGTCCTCTTTTGCTTTTCTGTCTCAACATGTCATTAAATCTTGACTACAGTCTTTAAAGTGCAGGTCGGCACTCTGCATATTATATTACCTCCAGTCAAGGTTTATAAGGAATGAATTTAGTGGCCAGGAAAACGGAAACACGTGCCATCCAATAAAACTGTCTGTACATATATACAACCTGTGGTGTTGCTGACACTACCTCAGAGTGATGATTTCTTACGCTGTTGCTGTGGATTGCATTATATCACAACATGTTTCTGATTTTGTGTTCTTCCATATATGTAAATGAGTTTGACAAAATACCAAACACATTTCAAAAACATCTACATGTCACAAGATATGAAGATACTTTTGTCTCCCTTGTTGTCTGGGGCTGAAACTGACTGTTATTTCTTATTGAATCATCTGCTGATTGTTTTCTAGATTAACCAATTTATCTTTTTAAATATAAAATAAAATATTGAAAAATGTCCAGTGCCATTTCCCAGAGCCCATTTTGACGTCTTCAAGGTGCTTGTTTTGTGCGAGCACCGGTCCAAAAGCAAAAGATATTCACTTATGATGACACAAAACAGAAACAATGTAGTAAATCTTCACATTCGAGAATCTGAAACCACAATGTGATGCTTTAAGATAACTAACATTTCATATTAAAGTTATTTTAAAAAATATCTCAAAAATAGTTGCTTATTATTTTCCTGTCCATCCACTTAACATTTAATTATTTCACGCTTCCCTTATCATTTGTGTTTTGACAAATTTTACCAACAAAAGATAGTCATCTCTCACTCGCAGCAGAGAATCAGTGAAACTCACCACTGACATAACACTAAAATGGACCAGATTACAGACTTACAACAATTACCATTTCTAAAGATTATTTTTTGGCCTTTTGCTTTTATTGATAGTACAGACGAAGACTGATAAAAAAAGGGCTGCATTTAAGGACACAGCCTTAGTACATAGAGAGCTTCCTTTACCAGTAACCCACTAACACAACAGCTACAACCCATACAGTCTGTGGAGTCAGCCGTTCAGCGTGATGAGATGCCACTGAAACATTTGAAGGATGGCTATACTTCATGTCTGTAACCTCTGATGGCATTTTATACAATGAAATGCTTCCTTTTACATGATGGGTATTGAGTGAAGTAAAAAAAAAAAACAGGTATCAAATGAAGCACTCTATTTACAGAGCTGGGTACTGTTTAAAAAAATGACACCAGTACCCTTAAAGTGATACTGATCTCAAAAAAAGAGTACTTCACTGGGCTCGACTTTACCACACTTCACAAAGTGTGGGATGTAGCTCTTACGGTAGTAGGACAATGACATGTCCAATGAAATCTATGAACCCTTGCTGTGATTGGCTATGAGAAAAACCATACAAATAGTCACTTTTTCTACATCTGGGTAAAAAAAAAAAAAAAAAAGGATCAAACGCAGGTATTGTTTGACTGGAGAAGTTTCAATACTACTTGGTACTAGGTTATTTCAGTTAATACCTTAAAAAGGTATCAAGTTCAAATAGCTAGCCCTGTCTGTATTAGTACTGGTATCATAATTTTATAAATGATACCTAGCCCTATTTGTCATGCATGATAGTCAACTTTGGAAATCACCTTGGCCTGTGGGGAGCCATTTTTAACTTTTTTCTTACCTCCTAGGGATAAAATAAGTTGATTAATCGGTACTGAAAATAACCACTAGCTGCAGCCCTACAACATTTTGTACACTGGAAGGCCGTATAAAATAAAACATAATATGCTTCTGAGTTGTGTCACATATAAATAAGTGAGACATTAAGTGTCATTAAATAATTTCTTCCTGGTTGGGCCGAGCCCTCACTCCACTGTTTGTTTACCAATCAGTTGAAGGAAACAACAGAGGAGGTGAAAAACCGCCTGAGGCTTTGTCTCCGCTCAAAACACATACTGAGTGACTGTGATCATGATTTACAGTAGTGGCTGCATTAATCTATGTGGATCTGTCACATCTCTGTTACAGCTAGGGTTATTTGCAGTGGTGGAATGTAACTAAGTACATTTACTCAAGTACTGTACTTTAGTACCAATTTAAGGCACTTGTTTTTACTTATGTATTTCAATTGAATGCAACTTTAATTTTCTCCTCCACTACATCTTATCTTTACTCCACTGTATTTGTCCCCCAGCTTTACATACTCTTCAGATTACAATTTTTCATATATTTCCTGTCCAGTTAAAACCATCTATCTTCAGATGTGTTAATTTTAAATGTTAGTATTATTAACACGAAACAGTAATATTAATCAAAAAACATTATATATAATACTGAAACACTGACAGCGAACATTTTACTGCACAACAACCACTTTTACTTTTAATACTTATGTACATTTTGCTGATACTTACTTTTACTTTAGTAAGGTTTTGAATGCAGGACTTTTACTTGTAATGGAGTATTTTTTACAGTGCATTAGTACTTTGACTTAAATAAAGGATCTGAATACTTCTTCCACCCTTTGATAGTTGGTTGAAAATATTTGTTAGCTTCTGTGTTACACTAATTACTTGTCTTCAGCTGTCTGGGTCAACACTGAAACAATCTCAACAGCTGTAGTGACACATCATTTCTGTAACTCCACCTCTAATTGTTCTCCTGTTTTGTTTTTTTTTCCTATGTGACTCCCTTCAAACTGTTCACCCAACTACAGTGAGGTCTGGCCAGACCAGATCATATTACAAGGCCTGTGAACGTGCAGCAACAGATGGTAGATCACAGGGGGGGACAAAGGAAGAGGAGGAGAATAAGCAGACCATGAGGCACAATTATGCTCCGAACACTACATGGTCTTTGGGAGTCTGCGGTTGTCCTAAAAATTGCCATCCCATGTGATATAAGGCTGACTTTTCAAAGTGTAAAAGTGTGTTTTTGTAAACATTGAGCACCAAAAGATCCACATCACACCTGCATTTCATTCAAACCACATGAAAGCAGAAGTAAATTCACCTCTTGCATGCGTCTTTTGGCCCTCTCCAGAGCATCTTCATAGCCTTTCTGCCTCAGCTCACTCAGGCTCTCGTAGTACTCGTCCGTGTCCTCGCTCTCGGAGAAAAGCACCTGCGAAAGGATCTTCCAGCCGCAGGTGTCCAGGGCATGACCCAGGTACACCTGCAGCTGGTAACACAGGGCGTCCGTCTCCCGCTGCGACACCCCTGAGGCACCGAAAAGGACCGACCACACGCCGGACTGCTCCTCTGGGAAGGAGGGTAAACACGGCTCCAAGTCGGAGTTGACAGCGCACAGCTGGAGGTGGGCTGCCCTCAGGTCCTGGAAGGAGAACAGTCTGGCCCAGCTGAAGTCCTCGCGGCCGGTGCTGTCACCGTCCCCCGGGTCTGCATCATCCGGAGAGATCGGGACATCCACTGGGTCCAAGATCTCGATATCTATTACTTTCGGCGTCACAATATCCCAGGAGCCTAACGTCGGGCTGACACACTCGGATGTCTTTGAACTACCGAGTTTTTTGTCCCCAGCAGCAGTCTTTGTTGTGGATTTTCCTTTAGGGACCGAATGTGGTCGAACTTTATACGCTTGGCCGTCTTTCTTCGTCGTGACAGGACTTTTTGTGCGTTTTTCTGCCACGGAGGCACCGGGGGAAGGGAGCATAACAGCGTCGAGGAGCGGGTCCAGAAGAAAAGTGGTCCGTCTCTGCACTGTTCTGTTGTGGCAGGTTATGGCGAACTTTCCCTCGATGTCGTTCCAGGCCACGATGAAGACAAATTTATGTCTTTCTTTTTCATCGAAGACTCTGGGTCGAACGGACACCCATCCGGACTCCAAGTTATCTTCCATCGTGAATGACATCTCATCAAGCCAATAATATAAAGACAAGATTAAGGTTAGCTCAAAAAATTAAATCTAATGTCGAGGCGAACGGCTACTGCTAGCTGCGTTTAGCTAACGTTAGCTAGAAAAGTAAGGTTTGGCGCAGCTAAAGAGAATAAACCGACGAGCTAAATTAAGAGGTGAAACAAAGGCCGTCCAGCTTTGTTTACCAGCCGCCAGCTGCGTGTGAGCTGGAGAAAGCCCAGCTAGCGTCGTTGTCCCTCCAAACGGTCGGATTTGGGATACAGACATGAAGAAGTTCAGACGACCAGATGCGCTCGAACACAGCGGCAAAGACGACGAAGGAAAGTCGGCTTCATAATGTCGGTTGTCATGACACCTGCCCGTTGACCTGCTCGCGCTCAGTAATATTAAACGGTGACTGTGTCGCTCTTTGTCCGCTCACACACAATGCGGTCGCGCAGATCGGGCTCTGGATGTCACGTGTGAGCTTCTGTTTACAAGCAGGCAAGGTGCGTGCGTGTTGTCAAATCCGGGGAGGGATTTAACTGGTGCACCCTCCCCCCCCAGGCCACGCATGGGGCGTTCAAGATCCATGATGACAGTCGGAAATACCAGAGTTAGTAGAGGCGTTCATGTCTTTTTTCCCTCGTCTTGACTGAGTCAAATATGGTGTTGTGACTGGGGACGTTTTTCATACACAAATGTAGATACTTTAAGATCAAACCTTGTTTGATTCATTGGAGTTAAACTCTTGATTTAGTCACTGAAACGTGTTAAAGCCAAAAAAGCATTCATTACTAGGTATTAAGTTAATTTGAGATAGCCCTGTTTTTTGTTTTGATGAACAGGGCTTAAAAATGTGCCTTGTTTGTTTGTTTCTATTTAGTTCAATAAAGAAAAAAAAAGATAAATAAAACTAGGACATGTAGGGTTTGTTTTTTAATACATGCTGGCTTATAATTATCAAAATATGATTATAATTAATTATATTATATTTAATTAATTTCATTTTTTGGCAATTTTTTTTCCTTTTTTTAAACTTGCCCAATATGTCCTGCATTTCTACATTATCATATACACATACATCTCAATTGTGGGATCAATAAAGGTGTATCTTATCTCTTATCTTATCTTATTAAAAGACAATTCCCTAAAAAAATATGTAAAATGCTGTGAATTTGGAGAGACCCTATGTCTTTATATAGATATATATATATATATATCTGTGTACCTTAATTCCTAAATGGCCACTAGTATTTTGTTCTTTTTTTTTGTCATTTTTTTGTCTTTCATTATTATTTATTTCTGTCTTGCAGTTTGTTTAGCTGTATTAATAATGTAGCCTAATCTGTATTCAAATGTCATATGACGTGACTTTTTTTTTACCATAAATTAAATTTTAAAAAGGCATTTATATCTTTTACTCATGTAAAAGAATATACTCCGTTACTAGAAGTACTTAGTATATAAGTAAAGTACAAAAGTATTAAAACCAACATATTCTTATAGTGCTAAGAGTAATGTTTTTTTTTTAATTAAATAATGCACAATGTATTATTGCCAAGAACCTGAATCATGAGTATAGTCTGTTGTTACTGGCTGTGATGTGTGTTTTGCTGTGCATATCTGTCTAAAAAGGTTGTTATCACCACGCCATTTATTGTCATTTGTGTTATTTATTGGTTGTGAGAAAAGGCAGACACGTGAGCAGCAAGCTACAATTTTCGTCTTTCTGCCCCTGTTGAATCATACAACTGTTCAAAGATTACAGTTTATATTTTGCTATATGTCGTGTTGAAATATAGTGAAGTGATCATAACGATGAAATCTGTGTTACTATTTAGTTGTTAAAGCACATATATTTCTATCTAGCCAGTAAGAAAACCATCAACTTTGAAACATGCAGTTTAAGCGCATATTTTTCCTATGTAACGTGAAGGCAACACATAAATCCGTTTACTGCGATAGTTTTTAAATCAAATGACAGGCAGAGGTTTAAAATAAATTCGCATCAGTTTGCTTTTTGTTAATTGTTTTTTCTGTAATTTAATGATTTTAATTAAATTATTCGTCTGCTTTCATACATTTTCTCTTCACTTTCTATAAATCGCTCTCTCTCAGTCTGTCCCCTCCAGACGTGCACGAGGAGCATAAACATCTGCACGTGGGCAAATTTATGACGCAAGCGTGCAGAGAACGTGACGACGGCTGGATGCAAATTTGCGAATCCTACCTTGGTGAGAAAAATGACCCGCCCTACTCTCCCTATGATTGGCTAGTACTCGTTGCCCCGTTGGTTGGATTGGTTAGATTAAGGCAAGAGGAGAGTGATTGGTTAAGATCCGAGTAGCATGTCAGTATAAGCCAATCAGAGGCAGAGTAAGGCGGGCCATTCCTTACCACCTCACAGAGCCCTATATTATATCAAAGACAGTTGATAACTATACTACTTATAGTACTTACAGTATATACTATAATATATGATATTATATGTTATATTCTACGGCACTGCCACCTCGGATTCACAAATTTGTACTCGGCAAGCCGTCTAGGACAAAAAACATTAAATTATTTAAATAACGGAAAATATCTTCCAATGTTTTTTTAAGAAACATAGTCATAGGCTATTCATTCCTGTTCCTGTGGACCTGATGATGTAATACCATTACGCTTACTTTATATATATTATATTATATTTTATACAACAGTTAGTTGTATAAAAGTTTTTAGTTAATTAACCAACTGTCACACTCGCTACATTGACGCAAACTGACACTAGAGCGTTACACCAAGAAAATGGATATTTTCCCCATTTGAATTAAATTAGCTATGAGTGGTCGTCATGAGAGAACGAGGAAAAGGAAAGCCAGGACTCTTCTGTGCAGACCTCCAGGTGTGTTTGAATCCGACCGTGCCAACATCCAGGTTTGCCAACGTTTCAGCAGCCGAACTGTCCTAAGTACGAAGTTACACAGCTGCAGCTCAATGTAAATACAAAGTAGCTTGTGAGTTCCTGGCGTGTGTGCTGCGTTGCCTGGCAACAGAATGGGGGAACTGTTTTTTTTTCGCGGAGCTACATAACATAGGCTACTTCAATAATTTATTTCATCACCTTTTGTTAACATTTCCTTACTCAGTGTTGCTGTTTAAGCTGTTGTTGAACTGTTGTATAAAACGGCTGAGCTAGGTAAAGTTGGAAAGATATTGGCAGATTCGAACTTCCGGGATCAGTAACTCTTAAGTGAAACGTTGTTAAAACACAAAACACACATATTTTCAATCGTAGTAAGATAGACAACGAGCTACAACATAATATTCATCAAAATGAGCCGTCCTCTGAGCCACACCAAGAACATTGGTGTTTACGTGCAGCCGGCTTTGAGCACAGCGCGCAGGGACCGTCTACAAAGTGCAACACCGAAAAGAGATATTACAAAAATATTCAGTAACGTCACTATAATACAGTGTAGTGTCACCAAACTCACTCCACACTTCATTGGTCTCCTACAGAGTACACTACAGCACTTGGTTTGAAAGAAAGGCATTTTACATAATTTCTGGCAATTTTTCTTAGGAATATTAATCAATAATTTCAATATGATGCAGTGTAGGGTCACCAAACTCACTCCACACTTCATTGGTCTCCTACAGAGTACACTACAGCACTTGGTTTGAAAGAAAGGCATTTTACATAATTTCTGGCAATTTTTCTTAGGAATATTAATCAATAATTTCAATATGATGCAGTGTAGGGTCACCAAACTCACTCCACACTTCATTGGTCTCCTACAGAGTACACTACAGCACTTGGTTTGAAAGAAAGGCATTTTACATAATTTCTGGCAATTTTTCTTAGGAATATTAATCAATAATTTCAATATGATGCAGTGTAGTGTCACCAAACTCACTCCACACTTCATTGGTCTCCTACAGAGTACACTACAGCACTTGGTTTGAAAGAAAGGCATTTTACATAATTTCTGGCAATTTTTCTTAGGAATATTAATCAATAATTTCAATATGATGCAGTGTAGTGTCACCAAACTCACTCCACACTTCATTGGTCTCCTACAGAGTACACTACAGCACTTGGTTTGAAAGAAAGGCATTTTACATAATTTCTGGCAATTTTTCTTAGGAATATTAATCAATAATTTCAATATGATGCAGTGTAGTGTCACCAAACTCACTCCACACTTCATTGGTCTCCTACAGAGTACACTACAGCACTTGGTTTGAAAGAAAGGCATTTTATATAATTTCTGGCAATTTTTATTAGGAATATTAATCAATAATTTCAATATGATGCAGTGTAGTGTCACCAAACTCACTCCACACTTCATTGGTCTCCTACAGAGTACACTACAACACTTGGTTTGAAAGAAAGGTATTTTATATAATTTCTGGCAATTTTTATTAGGAATATTAATCAATAATTTCAATATGATGCAGTGTAGGGTCACCAAACTCACTCCACACTTCATTGGTCTCCTACAGAGTACACTACAGCACTTGGTTTGAAAGAAAGGCATTTTACATAATTTCTGGCAATTTTTATTAGGAATATTAATCAATAATTTCAATATGATGCAGTGTAGTGTCACCAAACTCACTCCACACTTCATTGGTCTCCTACAGAGTACACTACAGCACTTGGTTTGAAAGAAAGGTATTTTATATAATTTCTGGCAATTTTTATTAGGAATATTAATCAATAATTTCAATATGATGCAGTGTAGTGTCACCAAACTCACTCCACACTTCATTGGTCTCCTACAGAGTACACTACAACACTTGGTTTGAAAGAAAGGCATCTTACATAATTTCTGGCAATTTTTATTAGGAATATTAATCAATAATTTCAATATGATGCAGTGTAGTGTCACCAAACTCACTCCACACTTCATTGGTCTCCTACAGAGTACACTACAGCACTTGGTTTGAAAGAAAGGCATTTTACATAATTTCTGGCAATTTTTATTAGGAATATTAATCAATAATTTCAATATGATGCAGTGTAGTGTCACCAAACTCACTCCACACTTCATTGGTCTCCTACAGAGTACACTACAGCACTTGGTTTGAAAGAAAGGCATTTTACATAATTTCTGGCAATTTTTCTTAGGAATATTAATCAATAATTTCAATATGATGCAGTGTAGGGTCACCAAACTCACTCCACACTTCATTGGTCTCCTACAGAGTACATTACAGCACTTGGTTTGAAAGAAAGGCATTTTACATAATTTCTGGCAATTTTTCTTAGGAATATTAATCAATAATTTCAATATGATGCAGTGTAGTGTCACCAAACTCACTCCACACTTCATTGGTCTCCTACAGAGTACACTACAGCACTTGGTTTGAAAGAAAGGTATTTTATATAATTTCTGGCAATTTTTATTAGGAATATTAATCAATAATTTCAATATGATGCAGTGTAGGGTCACCAAACTCACTCCACACTTCATTGGTCTCCTACAGAGTACACTACAACACTTGGTTTGAAAGAAAGGCATCTTACATAATTTCTGGCAATTTTTATTAGGAATATTAATCAATAATTTCAATATGATGCAGTGTAGTGTCACCAAACTCACTCCACACTTCATTGGTCTCCTACAGAGTACACTACAGCACTTGGTTTGAAAGAAAGGCATTTTACATAATTTCTGGCAATTTTTATTAGGAATATTAATCAATAATTTCAATATGATGCAGTGTAGTGTCACCAAACTTGCTCCACACTTCATTGGTCTCCTACAGAGTACACTACAACACTTGGTTGGAAAGAAAGGCATTTTTTCATAGTTTGGGGGAATTTTTATTTGTAATTATATTCAATAACTATTACAGTGTAGTATCATAAACCTCAGTTCAACCACTCCTGTGTGGTACTACAACAATTAGCTCAGGAGAGAGGGCTTTAGTATAATTTGGGGGATTTTAATTTTGTTACATTTTAGTATGGTGTGGTTGCCTAATTGCCACTACCTTGAACCAATCAAATGAAGGATGGATGGGGTGAGTAAGTCACTAGCCAATCAGAAGCAACTTTCAATTAAGCTCTACCTGCAGTGATATTTCAGTCTGCAAAACCTCTATCATGGAAAAAGGAATATGTCAACTGCCTATGCATATGGTTTCCATTGAAAATGTGCCCCCAGTCCTGCTCCATGGTTCTATGTAAGTAATCTTTTCATTGTAGTTATTAACATATTTGTACTATGCTTGTATACTTGTTCTGACTCTTCAACTAACTGAAATTTTACTGGATATCAGCTCCAAACTAATGTGTATTTTCTGAATCTGAAGAAATAGCATGAAAAGACAAAGACACATGATGTCCCTAACCTATCATTAACCATATGTTGAAATAATACTGAAATTACGAATTAAGGACATTTTTATGGGAAAACTGTAAATGTGATTTTTTTAGTTCTTAGTTATGTATAGATATGTTCATGTACTGCTTGTGTCACATGACAACCATGGCTTTACTGTAGAGTTTAGCTCTATCAAGACTTTATTACACAAACTCACTTTATTTTGACAAAATGTTTTAGCTTTTCCTGTCCCCCTTTCCCTAGGTTAGAGGCAATTTAAAGACAATGGGAAGAGTTAAAAAAGGAAGCAGAGCTCAGAGGAAAGACCTGTGGGCAATGGCAGGTGGAATGGAAGCTCTTGTCAGATCAATGAAGAGTGTTAATATTACAAACAGAGGAACAGAGTATACTTCAGAAATCTGGTCTGAACTATCTGTAACCCTTTTTGGTCAAGATCAGAAGAAAAACCGTCATTGGCTATGGGTTATATGGACCAGAAATAGAAAAGGCGTGAGGGACCTGACTATTAAACAACAGGACAAGACAAAAAAGTCAGAGGAAGACAGTCATGCTAGAGACCTAGTATCAGATGAGGACACAGAAGAGAATGAGGCAGAGGAATTACAGGCAGGAGTTCAACCACAGGAAGTGACAGATGAAGACTCACATAAAGATGAGGAAGAAGACAAACAACAGGAGATGTCATTACAGACAGGAGTTCAACCACAGGAAGTGACAGATGAAGACTCACATACAGATGAGGAAGAAGACAAACAACAGAAGATGCCATTGCAGACAGGAGCCCGACCTAAACATGTAAAGACATGGAACAGAAAACAATGGAGAAAGTTGCCTGTGGTATCAAAGAGGTTCACAATTACAGTAAACAGAAAGAAATGGCAGACAATTGTTCCACTGCATGGCTCAACAAAACTGAGGCAACCATGGACCAAAGTCTTATACAACAGTTTCCGACAGAAAAATCCCTGTTGTACTCTTGCCTTCAAGAGCCAGCATATCAAAACTCCTCAAAGCCGGAAAATTAATACTCCATATTTAAACATCAGTGCTGTTTGTACATTCCCTTCCTGTAGTACAAAATACTTCTTTAAAAAGAAAAGGGAGCCAGTGGGAGAAAACCTGCTTAAGATATCTGTGCTCCAAAAAGGAAAAATGTCACACAAAACAAGTGAAAAAAAATTCAGGCCTGCAGTAAACACAAGAAGAGGGAAAATAGCAAGAGCTATACACAAAGGAGTGAGCCAACTGTACTACAGTAAACTTAAAAAAACACCCGTTGCCGAGCTGATTTCCGGAAACATAACACGAAGTCTGAACAAAAATGTTCTTAAAGTGATAAGTTCAGAGGTTAGTAAAGGGAAAAGAATTCATGATGATGTTTTCATGGAGATGCACCTCACTCAAAATATCATGAAGGAATGTGACTCCAAATTTTCCAAGATGCCTGGCTACATACAGCACTTTCAAGTTGACCCCTTTGGTGTACACATGTATACTGAAACAGGAGTAAGCATAGTTGTGCAACACCTGAGAAAGAAGATCCCGCTGACCTTATACCTAGATGCAACAGGTAATGTTGCATCCAAAGTTCCCGGGCAGACCAAAAAAGTCCTTTACTACTCTCTCACTCTTCCTGGAGGGGGTCCGAATGCACCTCCCCTCCCAGTCTGTGAAATGCTGACAAATGAACACTCTGTACCACCAATCACATTCTGGCTAATGCAGTTCTGCAGAAAACTGTCGCAGTACACAAAACTAAGAGTACATCAAGTTGAAACAGATTACAGCTGGGCACTAATGCAAAGTGTTCTTCTGTCATTCAACAGAGAGAGCATTGTTAGCTACATAGACAGGGCTTTTTCTATTTGTTCAAAACTGAAGACATGGAAGGACATCAGAATGTTTACAGTGCTACACATATGCTCTGCACACGTGATCAAAGCTGTCACTCAGTCAATTTCAAGAAAAACAGCAGACAAAGGATTGAAGGATTTCGCAACATTTGGTTTTGCCAGGTTACAAAACAGTACCTCAATGACGGCAGCACTCAAAATCTTCCGCTCACTGTGCACTGTACTAATTGGCAAATACAACAATGACATTGTCCTGAGTAATCTGAAAGTCATGCAGGACTTAATAAAAAAATGCAACATTCCTGACATGGAAGAAACTGAAAAATTAGATGGGAGCCCCTTAGCTCAGGAGGAAGATGATGAAGAAAGAAGAAATGCCCACACAATTGTTGGCAGATCTCCCTTCACATATGAGTTCAAGAGGGTCCTGGAGGAGGTACAGAGAGAGCTCGAAAAAACAGATGCCGAGAGCCCACATGATGAGGAAAATCCATACTTCTGCCCAGGCATTGTTGATGTCCTTTTTGAGAACTACCTTGGCATTTTTCCCCTGTGGAGTGGTCTGCTTTTGGGGAATTTGAAAAGGTATGCATCTGACAAAGAAGATGACACATTTGGCCCAGGTAAAACAAGGGACACAAACTGCCATGTGGAGAGATGGTTTGGAATTGTCAAACAGTCAATTCTGAAAAAGCAGAGGCAACTGAGGCCAGCGACATTTGTCAGGAAAATGTATGGCTCTCTGCAGGGGAGATACAGAGAACACATCATGTCTCATAACTTCTTTGAGCAGTTACTCCTTAAACCCATGCTACCAAAAGACCTCACTCAATCTCAGGAGGGTTGGGCAAAGCGAGATGGAGCAAAGCCCCAGACTGCCAGTTCCAAATTTTATACTGCTCCAACCACTATTCCAGTTCCAAAGAGAGCAAAGTCAACTCTGAACACTGGCAAAGATCTTCAAGAGAGCGCAGATGGGAAGAACAGCAGCAATGTCCTCACAAGTAAAGGGTCCACGTCTGCCACAGAGGTACTTTTTTGCTGATCACTAAAATGAAATGACTGCTCAAAACAGATTAAAACCAAGTCAGAGTAATTTGCACTTTCCAGAGCTATACTAGCATTGCTAAGGAAGCATTTACAAACATTAAGCATCAGTGAGGCAGTTGTATTCACATCCAAGGTGTGTTCACCCCAGGACACAGTCTCCCATAAAATACTGACAGAATTTTAAATAATGTGAGAAAATATTCATGAATACAGAACGATGTGGGATAGTTTAATGGCAGCTTTCTCCATAACAATAATATTATTATGATAATAATCTTTATTTATAGAGCACTTCTCAAAACCTACATTATATAGTGCTTCACAAAGGCAAAGATAAAGAAGTCATAAAACATCAGGTTTAAAACAAAAGTCCAAAAAACACAAAAACAGATAAAACCCCAAGTAAAATCAGGAATGACTGTCCAATAAAAGTATGTTTTAAGAAGGGACTTAAAAGAGATCACAGACTCAGGACAGTTGAATGTTGAAAGTATTGCAAATGCTGTATGAAGTGATTGCAGTTTCATTGTTCATATCCTTGTAGGTTGAGGCCCTTTGGACATGCAAACCAACCGAAGTTGTTGTGGCTGTTGTACGACATGCTGAACAGAAGCACAATTACACCCTGCGGCACAGAGAATTTCAGAGTTTGAGGCCTGATGAACTCATCGTAGGCGAGGCAAGTTTCTCATCAGAACTGATGTCACAGATTTATCTAAAATTAATCTACTTGTTGATGGATCAGTCCTTTAAAAATTATGTGAAAATGTTATGAGTTTTGCTGCATAAAATGATTTAACAAGTTGATTGTCGTGAAAGAAGGTCTGGAATGTGACTTCAGACAAACCAGTCTTTAGCTAAAGTGTTGCATCAATGACCCATTCTCAAACATGTTGACAACAATGTGATTAAATATGAATTAACTTTAGTCTCTACACTACCATTACCAACATACCAATATTTTTGTGTGATTAATTTTCTCCAAAAGGTGATAGAATGTTACATTAGAGCCATCCTCAATTCTAAGGATACTGCTGGCCGACTCTACCTCATGAATCACTACACCGTGGGTGCAATTGTACATGGCACAAGAGAGCAGATGGCAAGGCAAGGGTTAAAAAAGGTGAGTGTAATCATTATTATATTATCACTTTAGTAGTCTTGTTTTTAACCAATACATTTATAATAGCCACTTCACCTTTTTGGTTGGTCCAGTGGAGGAAAATTCATAATATATTCTCATCATTTGTTTTTTTGGTTCAGTATATTACAAAAGAAATACAGTCCTTTTTCCATTTTCACACATTTTGTCAGGTCACATTTGATGACTATGATGGAGCCATTGGATTTGTCAACATAAGAAATGTGCACTGGAAGTTTGTGGTGAGTATAAAGCTACTTATAGTACTATGTGTCTTTACAGCATTTATGTATGGCTCATGGTTTGTCCATTTAAATGCTATCAACCTTGCAATTGCTATAAAGGTTTATGAATACCTATAATAAAGTAAATAAAACTACATAGATTACTATTAGTTGAATCTTTTAATAAAAGTTCATGTACTTTTATCAAATTTTATAATTAATCTACTCACAGACAATAAGAGGCTTACTGTGCATCAAGTTGTCAACTGCAGTTTTGAAGTTTTACATAAATGAATCTTATTGTTACCTCCACCAAGGAGGTTATGTTTTCGCCGGTGTTGGTCTGTTTGTCTGTCTGTTTGTTTGTTTGTTTGTTTGTTTGTCTGCAAAATAACTCAAAAAGTTATGAACGGATTTTAATGCAATTTTCAGGAAATGTGGAAAATGGGACAAGGAACAGATGATAAAATTTTGGTGGTGATTAGTTGAAGCAAAGGGGATAAAATAATAAATAAAGTCTATGGTCTGACAGCCTCAGCAGCAATTAACATGGTGAAAATAGCGCCATCTGGTGGCCAGAAAGCACATCTTGTTCTACTTGCTAAAAATATTGTTTAAAAAAGTTGAAATTAATGTTCTGTGTTAGAAATACAAAAAAAACATTATATTCTGTGTTAGTACAAAATAAAAATGAAATAAATACACCACAGTCTCTCCATAGTGAAGGCATATATTTGTGATGCAGGCTGCAAAATATGATGCAGAAGGGGAGGGAATATCAGCTACTTGGTGGAGATCTGCACTCTGAGTGCTTTTCTAGTTTTATTATTGTTGCTGTTGTTGTTAATGACACATTTGAAGATGGTATATGGTTTAATGATGCTACCTTTTTATGTTACAGTATCTTCATGCCCTTTCAAACCACATTTTTGTGGTTGATCCTCTACAAGGGTCAGATGAAGTCGAGGACTCCAGAAAGGCTGGCTACAGATTTGGGTAATATTAAATAGATTATGGGAAGTAAATAGGTTACAAACACATTCTGTCAAGCCATAGAGTAAGCGCAAAGGTAAAGCAAAAATGTATTTTACTTTCAACCTGTAGACAGTATTTCAAAATGCGCCGGAACAGACTTGGAAAGGAGGACTGGGTTAACATCAAGTGGCAGCCTGGCAAGATAACGCACACCTTCCAGAAAGATGACACCAGTTGTGGGATCTTTGTCATGCAGGTGATTCTACGCAATATGTTTTCTTTATGATAAAACAGCATGTAGTTTTACTATGTAAGATGATCGTACACAGTACATGTGTTGTTTTGCCATCTCTACAGATGGCCAAGATGACCGTGACACAGTTTCCAAACATCCCAAAGAGGTTTCACATTAACACATCCAAAAAATCTCTTCAAAATCTAAGAAGAGACATGGCAGAAGAAATTCTGAAAGGATCAGGTATTGCTCAAAATATTACATTGATATGTCAAACACTTCCTACAAACTTAACAGTAATAAAGACCTGTATTTCCTTTTTTGCAGTTTCAAAGGATGAGTTCTGTTCCTTCTGTGGCAATGAGGACCTGCCCAAGACTGCTGTTGATGCTGTCTGGGTGAGATTTAGACATCAATAGATAATCTGAATAGTGGATAATCAGTAGATAATCTGGGGTTAAGAACCAGACACAACATTAAATTATTCAAATATTATATACTTTTATGCATTACATAGAGGTAACATTTTCTTAATATGTTTAATGAATTTATCCCTGTAGATTCAGTGTGAAACTTGCACAAAATGGTTTCACATGCAGTGCCTTGGAATGACAGCGGCAACGACACCAAACACAGATACCCCTTGGTATTGTGTACTGTGCAACGACCCTAAATAAAGAGGCTGTAGGTGACTTTGGTGAGGTCTTACCTGAGATAGACTTTCTATGTAAAAATAGGACTGTGAACTTCTGTCATTAATAATGTACAGTGAGATGTGTGTGTGTGTGTGTGTGTGTGTGTGTGTGTGTGTGTCTATTCTAGGAACGTTCATTTTGCCGTAGTTATTTTTCATGTAATTTTACTGTATCACAGATAATCAAAATGTTGTTTTTGAGTCTCTGATTGATTAACATTCCTACTAAAATTCCCAGAAATTATGAAAAATGCCTTTCTTTCAAACCGAGTGTTGTAGTGGAATCAGCGGCTGGAAAACTGGGGTAGATATATGCAGGGCTGATGAGCTGATGGATTGCATGTGACTGGCTTGGTGTGTCAGATCAGCAGTGACCAGGGAGCTGGAAGCAGAGGAGCGCCACGCCCACCACACAGACACAGACACACAGAGAAACACACAGGGTGGCACAGGAGACACAAGGGTAGGGGAAACACAAGAAAAAAACTGGAGGCCAGGCTGTGGCTGCAACAATTATAGTGAAGTTATTGATTAATATTACTTAGAAAAATTCCCAGAACTTATTAAAAATCCCTTTCATTCAAACCAAGTGCTGTAGTGTACTCTGTAGGAGACCAATGAAGTGTGGAGTGAGTTTGGTGACACTACACTGCATCATATTGAAATTATTGATTAATATTCCTAATAAAAATTGCCAGAAATTATGTAAGATGCCTTTCTTTCAAACCAAGTGTTGTAGTGTACTCTGTAGGAGACCAATGAAGTGTGGAGTGAGTTTGGTGACCCTACACTGCATCATATTGAAATTATTGATTAATATTCCTAATAAAAATTGCCAGAAATTATATAAAATACCTTTCTTTCAAACCAAGTGTTGTAGTGTACTCTGTAGGAGACCAATGAAGTGTGGAGTGAGTTTGGTGACACTACACTGCATCATATTGAAATTATTGATTAATATTCCTAATAAAAATTGCCAGAAATTATATAAAATACCTTTCTTTCAAACCAAGTGCTGTAGTGTACTCTGTAGGAGACCAATGAAGTGTGGAGTGAGTTTGGTGACCCTACACTGCATCATATTGAAATTATTGATTAATATTCCTAATAAAAATTGCCAGAAATTATATAAAATACCTTTCTTTCAAACCAAGTGCTGTAGTGTACTCTGTAGGAGACCAATGAAGTGTGGAGTGAGTTTGGTGACCCTACACTGCATCATATTGAAATTATTGATTAATATTCCTAATAAAAATTGCCAGAAATTATGTAAAATGCCTTTCTTTCAAACCAAGTGCTGTAGTGTACTCTGTAGGAGACCAATGAAGTGTGGAGTGAGTTTGGTGACACTACACTGCATCATATTGAAATTATTGATTAATATTCCTAAGAAAAATTGCCAGAAATTATGTAAAATGCCTTTCTTTCAAACCAAGTGCTGTAGTGTACTCTGTAGGAGACCAATGAAGTGTGGAGTGAGTTTGGTGACACTACACTGCATCATATTGAAATTATTGATTAATATTCCTAAGAAAAATTGCCAGAAATTATGTAAAATGCCTTTCTTTCAAACCAAGTGCTGTAGTGTACTCTGTAGGAGACCAATGAAGTGTGGAGTGAGTTTGGTGACACTACACTGCATCATATTGAAATTATTGATTAATATTCCTAAGAAAAATTGCCAGAAATTATGTAAAATGCCTTTCTTTCAAACCAAGTGCTGTAGTGTACTCTGTAGGAGACCAATGAAGTGTGGAGTGAGTTTGGTGACACTACACTGCATCATATTGAAATTATTGATTAATATTCCTAAGAAAAATTGCCAGAAATTATGTAAAATGCCTTTCTTTCAAACCAAGTGCTGTAGTGTACTCTGTAGGAGACCAATGAAGTGTGGAGTGAGTTTGGTGACCCTACACTGCATCATATTGAAATTATTGATTAATATTCCTAAGAAAAATTGCCAGAAATTATGTAAAATGCCTTTCTTTCAAACCAAGTGCTGTAGTGTACTCTGTAGGAGACCAATGAAGTGTGGAGTGAGTTTGGTGACACTACACTGTATTATAGTGACGTTACTGAATATTTTTGTAATATCTCTTTTCGGTGTTGCACTTTGTAGACGGTCCCTGCGCGCTGTGCTCAAAGCCGGCTGCACGTAAACACCAATGTTCTTGGTGTGGCTCAGAGGACGGCTCATTTTGATGAATATTATGTTGTAGCTCGTTGTCTATCTTACTACGATTGAAAATATGTGTGTTTTGTGTTTTAACAACGTTTCACTTAAGAGTTACTGATCCCGGAAGTTCGAATCTGCCAATATCTTTCCAACTTTACCGCACTAAACGGCTGTAATTGTCTTCACAGCCGAGACGATAACATCATAACTCCCTCTCGTGTGATATTGCTTAAATATATTTTATTTCTCCAGAGATATTTGTTGTAACATTGGATTAGTTCTTCTCTAAAGTGTGTGTGTGTGTGTGTGTGTGTGTGTGTGTGTGTGTGTGTGTGTGTGTGTGTGTGTTTGAGAGAGAGAGAGAGAGAGAGAGAGAAAGAGAGAGAGAGACCAGGATGTGTTGTGTGACCCCTCTCTGCATTTTTCTTCAAGCCCGATAAATCCGAAAATTGTAAAACAATGTGTTCACACTGAAACTGCAGATTAGATGCTGTTTTCTCTAGATGAATTATAATGTCTGCAGAGCAGTATATGTTTTTACTTGTAGTTTCCTGTCTTTGAACGGGGTCATCTGGTGGAGTTTCGTGAGCCAAAAAGCATGCTGAAAGGTGAAAGATTTTAAATGTTGTTCACTGGGTGAAGGCAATACATTATATCTACTAAAATAAGTCTGACATTCGGGTAATACCACATCCTAATATTTCCGTTTAGCGAACTGAGCAGAAAAAGATATGTCAGCTGAATAAACACAGGAATCACAATTTGATCTCAATTCGAGTATGACACAAAAAAACACGTGAATCATAGCTTTAATTATTTCTGGTAGAAAAATAAGAGAAATAACATAGACTGTAACTATGTCTGAGTAGACTTTGCTGTTGCAGTTTAGTACCTCCTAAAATTCGTTGTTTTCATCCACTAGATGGCAGCAACGCTGTTTGTCAAGTCTGTCTTCTTACGACCCAGAGAACAAGAGATAAGCACTGCTATAATCTGTATTTTTGACATAATGAAAAACTCTAAATAATTGAATAAATGTGGCAGAATGAAAACATATATGAAAACCACACTGACCTCCTGAACTGACAAAACAAACAATCAGATTCAGTTAAAACTTCCTATTTTCCATTCTGTTTATCCAATCAGTTCTGTTTCATCCATGCATTCAGTTTATTTATGGGGGAAAAGTAGCCCAGTCCTATCATATCTTCACACCAGAACATATTGACTAACATTTTCCCACACCAGGACAAATCAAAAAATTTAAAAAAGACTGTGTTCACATGTTTGTCACAGTTAAAAAGTAAATTAGCAGCTGTTTTTAGAGCAATGTTTGTTTCTGTTTAATGTTTCTGCCCATTAAAAGGTTAGAGTATATATTATGGCTGCATTCAAGGGCTTAAGTGTATTTCAATTTTAGATCCCAAGAGGTTTTTTAAGTGTAAAGATATTTTTTTAAAAGGTAGGCTAGTTGAAAAACAAATGTCAGTGTAAACATGTTTCCTGCATTTGGATGGTGGAAGGTTTCATGAGTCAAAGAGCATATTGAGTGGTGAGAGATTTTAAATGTTGTTCACTGGGTGAAGCTCATGCATTATTTCAAGTAAAAGAAGTCTGTCACTCAGTTAACTGTGCAGACACAATATGCCAACTGAATAAATACAGGAATCATTATACCCTTTGGACATCCAGTATAAAACACACACAAGTAAATCATAAGTTTAAGTTTAAGTTTATTTCCTTTATTAATCCCCCTGAGGGGAAATTCAATGTTTTCACTCTTGCTTGTCAATTACACACAGCTCTGAAAGACACACACATGCACAAACAGGACCTATACATGCACAAAGTGGAGAGATGTCAGAGTGAGGGGGCTGCCCTTGGTGAGGCGCCCCGAGCAGTTGGGGGGTTCGGTGCCTTGCTCAAGGGCACCTTGGCAGTGCCCAGGAGGTGAACTGGCACCTGTCCAGCCACCAGTCCACGCTCCATATTTTGGTCTGGACGGGGACTCGAGCAGGCAACCCTCCAGTTCCCAACCCAAGTCCCTATGGACTGAGCTACTGCCGCCCCCCTAAACTTTATAAATGTTCTCTGGCATAAGAATAAGAGCAAAAACAATGTCTAGGTTTGGTTGGTTAATTGTTAATAATATTAATAAAACCTACATTGGTTTAAAATCAATTTAAGTCATAATAAACAGTTTAATATCTTCCAAGCAGGGACGGTGCTACACCGGGGCTAGGGGGTGCTATAGCCCCGTCAAAAATCTGTGTAGCCCCAGTTAAGCCCCTCAAGCATTTTATTTTATATTTTATAATATATATTTTTAAGTTAAAAAACATTAAAAAGTTCACAAGTAACCATTCTGTTCCAATGCAATCCCCGCTTGCATGTTTGTGCTGTGCCTGTACCCCATTGATTGGTGAACCATAAACTATGTGTGATGAGATGATGAGAGCTGCTGTTAATTTGGTCTAATATGTGTCTGCTGTATCAGGTTGCAGCGGGGGGCCTTCATCTAAGAGCAGTACAACCTCTGCAGCAGACTCCACTCCTGCTGTAAGACAGCGAGACAGGAGAGAATCTTATTGTCCACTGACCACCCCAAAGTCTGTCCAGGTTAGTTTTATTCCCTGTATGTAACATCTCATGCAATGTCACTGTTTGTGTTGTGCCTCTCAAAGTTATTGTACTTGTGTCTATTTAATATACATGTGGAGAAAACTTCTAAAGATGCATCATCTAAGATGTCACCCTCTTTACCTTGTTTAATGCAGCGGAGAAAAAAAACGGGGACAATACAGTAAACTGCCACATCTCATTGCGGCAGCCCCAGAACTTTATGATTTGGTCGTAGCAGAAGTCATGAAACACGTAAAAAAAGAATGTGCAAAGGTGACACATCTTGTCTTTGGCTCAGTCTTACGTAACACCTCCATCCAGTCCCTAAATATTTTCAGTTGGGAAGACAAAGGGCTCTAGTTTCCCGGCGCAGTGCAGGGTGGCGAACCCCGCGCAGAGCTAGTTTCGAGCAGCGCAACCCGAGGCGCGCTCAGTTTGGTAGTTTGGCAGACCGAGGTGCGCTGAGATGGGTGTGGCGGTGCAGCAGGGGGAGGTGTCGACAGATCCAGCTTGGCGCAGTGACAGTTTCTTGCCAAAAGGCTTCACCAAAGGTGCGCTAAAAGCTCGCCAGCTGAAGCCAGGTCTACTGTCAGCGCAGGCGGAACGCAGCCGGTGTAAGCCGAAGTTTGGCTGACCGGCAGACAGTGCGCACATGTCACCAAAACCTCACAGGCAGGTTTCCAGAATATCAGGCACATTAATAATGCAATAAATAGCCACAAAACCACTATTCAATGCAACTATCTGCAATCAGCACATGAATGTATCTCTGTATCGACTGTCCCGTCACATCTGATGTCAGATCAAAGGGGATTGGCACCATTTGGCATGTTTTTAAAGCGCTTTATAAATAAATAAAGTTGAGTTGAGTTTGGCACCTTTAATGGAAACCCAACCTGATTTGATTAACACAGCTGCAAACTAATGAGTTCACATCCCTCTCAGCCAACCACAAACAGCCACAGCATCAGATAGGGAGTATATATTCAGCATCTGTCATCTTAGAAAAGCCAAAAGAAAAGAAACAGAGTGAGACTGCGAGAGAGAAAGAGAGAGCGCGCGCACGAGAGAAACGCAACATTGACTTACAATTGTGGTCCTCCTCCCAGGTCAAAGCCTGGGAGGAGGACCTTTGCATCATCAGCCCGTGGAGGTCTGCTCGCAGTTCCTTATATTCGGACACTGCGAGCTTGGACCTCCCGGACCAAAACATCAGTTTCCTCCTGGGAGAAGTTTGACCGTCTGACGCTTCTGCTCTGTTTTGCCATGGCAAATTGAGTAAACTCTCATTACGCCTTTGCACGGCGCATTTAAGGGCAAGGAGAGGGGCTCATTTGATTCCATGCCTTCTCTCCTCCCTCTTTCCAACTTGCACAGGTAGGAGGGACGGAGGTGGGAAAGAGGAGTAGCCGTGCCAGGCACATGGTGTGCCAAACTTGCAAAAGCCACCTGGCCACACCCAGTTGGCGAAGCGCAGGTGTGCTGCGCCCCCGCCTCGCCCGGTCTGCGAAACTAGAGCCCTTAGTGGAGGGATGGCGGATTGGTGCACCTACATTTTTAAAGTTCCTCCAATACGCTGCATCTGTGTCTCCAGGTGGGCCCACACCAAGTGACAGCGCAGAAGGAAAAACAAAGAAACGTGTTGAAGCCATGGCAGGAGCATTAATATTTCATTTGTTTGATTTCGTTCAAGGCGCATGTGTGCACCTATGGTGCGCAACTCATTACTGTTGCGACATACAGGTGCCACAAAACGTTGTTTTATGCGTTTCAGGACTCAAGGGATTTGTGTGTCCCACAAGCAGACACTTCTGAAAGTGAAAGAAATGGGAAGATCTTTCAATGATGAACTCCTTTGGTGGAAGGAAAAAACCTGCAAAGGAGTAACTCCCAAACAGGTAAGAGAATATCATGGAAGAGAAGCCACATGTTGATGAAACTACAGCCAGTAGAATGAGGCAGATGGAATCTATGAGGAATTAGGATTCAGAAGATGGATGGGAAGCTGATGAACAGAGACTCATGAGCACCTCTTCAGGACAGTTTAATACCAGTACCAGCCCTCTTCCCATCAACTTCAAACACACAGGTAAATTGGGCTTGATTTTAGATTCATTCATTACCCGTTTTTGTCCCACTTTTAGGATACATGGTATTTAAAGGTCAGTTTCACAATTATGTTAGGAATCTGATGATTGATTTAGAGACATATTTTCAAGGGAAAACACTTAGAAATATCACCAAACAATACAGAGCTTTTTGGTGCTATTTCAACATAGACACCCTTAAGAATACATTTTAGTATTATACTTAGCTACTTTTTATATTACAAGAAGTAAATATGTGTTAAACATTTTCACATCAATGTATATTAATTTAAATATAATTCTCTTCCTCTTCAGGGATACTCAATGTTTTGTTTTTGTTTTTTTTTTAAAGATATTTTTTGGGCATTTTTAAGCCTTTAATTGATAGAACAGATAAGTGTGAAAGGGGGAGAGAGAGAGGAAGTGACATGCAGCAAAGGGCCACAGGCTGGATTCAAACCCGGGCCGCTGCAGCAACAGCCTTGTACATGGGGCGCCTGCTCTACCACCAAGCCACTGACACCCCAGGGATCCTCAGTGTTACAGTATCAGATAACAATGGACAACCTGGATCAAGCCATCAAACTCCACACAATGACCATGACTAAGCAGACAATAGACAACCATTGGCTTATAATGATAGCAAACCAGGAGCAAGTCAGCGCAGCCCATCTTCCTCATGAAACATGCAAAACAGTTCTCAGCATTCCATTCGAACAAATTCTACCACATGAACAAGACAGCAAGTGGCTCCAAATGGAGTTTCAGGAACTAGTGGGTCGAGTAGTGGTTTCCTCTATTCCAACTTTCAAAACATTTAAAGACTGTGTCCAGTGGCATTTGCCACATGAGTACTCTCAAGCAATGGCACAAAAGACAAAGATAACACCATTGGGCTTGCATGACATTGATGAGAAAATGGCTACAGATATGATAAAAATAATGCAGTACATCAATGATGTACTCCATTATTACACAATGATGTCCCTTATGTACCCGTTGAAGTTGATGGGGAGAGGGTAAATAAGCCTGCTGTCAGACTCATAGTGTCTGGAGATGAACTCACAAAACAAAACTCTGACAAGGCAATACGGGACATGGAGAACATCACACTACACGGATAGCAGGCAGGAATCATAACTGCAGTGGCTGACTTCCACTGCAGTATGAATTTCACCAACCTCATTTACAAACAGTTTTACAACACATCTTCAAACTCAGAGAGTGGCACATTGTTTCAGCTCAGGAACAAAATATACCGGAGGAACGTCAGCACATCATCACTCGGGAACCACTACAGACCAAATGACACTTTCATCCAGGATGTAACAGATGCCTCAATCATCACAGCTACCCTGCATCATTTCAGTATGGGCTCAAAAGATGACTCTCCCAAAACAAACTGCCCACCTGCCAGTTTTGGATCACTGGAAGAGAAACGAAAGTGGTTTGATACACAACTTTCAGACATTGTAAGTACATACATCATGAATAACCATACTGCATCATACTCCCCACTTTCAACCTCAGTCCCACAAAGCTGATCAGACACAGAGGTTGAGAAAATGATCCAGTGCCTGTTTGAGGGATGCATTCATCCACCATTACACAATGTATCACAGTTAAGAAAACATGTGCAAGAGGCACATAATTTCACTTTTACAGACCATGGCAGTACAAGTACAACACTGCCACAAAAGTGCAACTCTAATGCAAGGACAGATGGGGGTACTTAACTACCACAGCACATTCCTGAAAGTGGCCATGCTAGAGCGTGACTTCCAAGATGCCGTCAAAGAGGGTGATGGAAAGAGACTTTGTCGCCTGTGGAAGTTTAAAATGCTCCATTTCAAAGATGCAGGCCATCATCGCTACAGCCTTGAGGCTCTCAAACTCCAACTTGACCTCCATGCCCAGCTGAGTCCTACTGAGGCTCACAGGCTGAAGTGGAACTGCACAGTCAACACCAGCAGACAGGCAGGACACATACAGTAATCGCCATGGACCTAAATTGTGAACATTATGTCCTCTACACAAAGAAATGCATTTCACACATTGGTGCCAACATCAGTTTTCCAGTAGCACAAACCATGAGCCAAACCCTTGGTGAGGGTGAAGGATTTGGTGGACTGCTTTGACCGAGGCTGTGACCTTAGACCAGAATCTGTCCGACACACAACTCCAAACAAAGACACGGACATCACTGTAATGACAGCTGTACTACATAAACACAGGGTTTTCCATTATCAGCCAGGAAGATCATACTTCTCATTCAGAAACCAACAAGCAAACCCTCTCCATCATCTAAAAATGCCAGAACTCAAGAAGTGGATCAATGAACGCTGAATCATGGCCCATAGAAAAAAATATCTTTGCTACAGACACTGTATAGGAAGCAAGTGTCAACCATTGATGACCTGAAAATCTGGGTCTCCCCCTTTCTCCCTTGTGCTCCCTCTCTACTACCTGTGATAGGGCAATTGTATGAAACCACGTTTTCTAATAAGAAATTTTAGTTTCTATTATAGATTTGATGTTGATTCCGTAAGTTTTACATTTGATTGTAATAAAATATTCAAATGTTAATTGTCTCATTTTTTAATGTTTTTTCTTGGGGAGGCAGGTTGCAACTTTTAAACATAAGATTGGAGCTTACACGTGCAGAGCAAAAGAGTAGCACTTATTTGCTGATGTTAATATTCAGAGCTGTCTTTTACATATCTTAATATTTAATAAGATAAAAAGATGTACTGCACCCAGGTCAGTCAGTTTAAGATTAGTCTTTCACAATATATTGATTGTGAAATATTGATATATTGATTATATGATTGCCTGAAATAAGATTTGTTGTTAACACAAGATAAAGAGACTTTAATGTTTTGTTCTATGACATAAAATGCTTGGGTAAATACCCCACTGATGAATTTTGAAGCTTTTATGGATCTTTAAAAAGGCTGTTGCCAACAAGTGGTTAAACGAGACCACCCAACATCCTCACCTCAACCAAAACCTTACAGCCATGCTGTGGAGCTGTCATTAACACATGCTATTGTGGTGTAGTTCGTAACGTTAGCGTTTTACTTATGGAGATTGCATTTAGGCTTCAAAACTCATAACGTAAAAAGTATCATAAAAGTTTGGCTGTTACAAAGCTTATTTCTGGCAATGATCTAAAATCCAGTGGAAAAAATCCCACTGTTTTTTTGAGGAGGGAACCAGAGAGGTGTTAAACTCTTATGTCAGCCTACAGAAAAATGTCATCCCTGGAGCACTTTATAATCAGTATGTTTGATACCCAAGGCTATTCAGTAAAGGCTGGGACACACTCTGTGACCCCATGGGAGCTTTGTGACATATTTGCAATGTAACTGGAGCTGTATTGTTGGAGGGTTATGGCAGACAGTGCCAGAAATGAAGGGAGGATGTCTGCTCAGGTGCTCTTTGGGTATACTTCTTCTTTGGGGACACTTAAATGGCATTGAAACTACCAAGGGACATTCATATATATAGACCACATTTATTAATTTATTTTATAAAGACATTTTCAATAATAGCAGAGTTGAAATTGTTTATAATATATTTATTTTTGATAAAAATATATATATACATAAATATACACATATAGATAAATACATATATTTATTTATATGTATGTATGTATGTATGTATATATATATATATATATATATATATAGACATATAAATGTACACACACACACACACACACACAAACACACACACACACACACACACACACACACACACATATATATATATATATATGGAGCCTAACATGCATGTCTTTAGACAGTGGGAGAAACCGGAGCACCCAGAGAAAAACAAACTGGGAGAACATGCAAACTCCACACAGAAAAAGGTCCACAACCTTCGACAGCAGTGCTCACCACTGCTCCACTGTGCCTTCCTAAACTTGTGGAGTAATTCTTTAAACGTTTAGAAAACGCTCTTATCAACACTCAGCCGAACCATTTGAAGGTCCTCCGAAACAGATTCTTCTTCTTTTTGAGACCGTCCACATCAACAGATGCAACAGCAGCTACAGCTCCGTCATTTAAAGACACAGAGGCTGCAGCTCCATCAGCTGTGACAGTTGCAGCTAAAACACTATAATCATTGCTCTTACTGACATTTGGCAAACAATCTGCACTGTCTGTGCTGTCATTGTTGGTTGCAGCAGCTGACACTTCCTTAGTGGGAGCAGCAGTGTCTGTTGCACAGTCACAAATGTTGGTCACTGAAGGTCCTGTTGGATTTTCATGACTGGTAATGTCAGCCTGGGCCCTCACTCTGCGGAAAAATTTCAGGGTCCTCTGAAACAGATTTTTCTTCTTCTTCTTTGTGAGACCATCCATATTAACAAGTGTAATGGCAGCTGCAGCTCCATCATTTAAAGAAATGGAGGCTGCAACTCCATCAGTTGTGTCCACAGCAGCTGAAGCTCCGTCATTATTGCTGTTAATGACAGTTGACCCACAATCAGTGTCCACACTCTCATTATCGGATGCAGCAGCCGAATATTCTTTAGGGGGAACAACACTTCTGTCAGTTGAAGAAATGGTGGCTGCAACTCCATCAGTTGAGCCAGTGGCAGCTGAAACTTCCCCATCATTGTTGGTACTGATAGTTGGCACACAGTCAGTGCCTGCACTGTTATCATTTGTTGCAGCAGCTAAATCTTCCTCAGCAGGAGCAGCACTTCCATCAGTTAAAGAAATGATGGCTGCAGCTCCATCAGTTGAGCCAGCAGCAGCTGAAGCTCCATCACTGACTGTGTGCCAAATATCATTGGTGTTACTGATAATTTGCACACAGTCAGTGTCTGTACTGTCATCACTGGTTGCAGCAGCTAAATCTTCCTCAGCGGGAGCAGCACTTCCGTCACTTAAAGAAATGAAGGCTGCAGCTCCATCAGTTGAGCCAGCAGCAGCTGAAGCTCCATCACTGACTGTGTGCCAAATATCATTGGTGTTACTGATAATTTGCACACAGTCAGTGCCTACACTGTTATCATTTGTTGCAGCAGCTAAATCTTCCTCAGCGGGAGCAGCACTTCCATCAGTTAAAGAAATGATGGCTGCAGCTCCATCAGTTGAGCCAGCAGCAGCTGAAGCTCCATCACTGACTGTGTGCCAAATATCATTGGTGGTACTGATAATTTGCACACAGTCAGTGTCTGTACTGTCATCATTGGTTGCAGCAGCTAAATCATCCTCAGTGGGAGCAGCACTTCTGTCACTTAAAGAAATGAAGGCTGCAGCTCCATCAGTTGAGCCAGTGGCAGCTGAAACTTCACCATCATTGGTGCAAGAGACAGTTGGCACACAATCAGTGTATGTACTGTCATCATTGGTTCCAGCAGCTGACACTTCTATAGCAGGAGCAGCAGTATCTCTGACTCCATCATGAAGGTTGGTGGTCGCTGAGGATCCTGTTGGAATTTCATAACTGGTAATCTCAGCCCGGGCCTTCACTCTGCGGAGAAATTTGAGGGTCCTCCGAAACAGATTTTTCTTCTTCTTCCTCTTCGTGAGACCATCCATATTAACAGGAGTAACTGCAGCTGCAGCTCCATCATTTAAAGAAATGGAGGCTGCAGCTCCATCAGCTGTGTCAGCAGCAGCTGAAGCTCCATCATCATTGGTGTTAGTGACAGCTGGCACACAGTCAGTGTCCTCACTGTCAGTATTGGTTGCAGCAGCTGACACTTCCTTCGTAGTGGCAGCTGCTGCAGCAGTGTCTCTGTCTCCATCACGAAGGTCAGTGGTCATTGAGGGTCCTGTTTGATTATCATAACCAGTAATCTCAGCCCGGGCCTTCCCTCTATGGAAGAATTTTCGGGTCCTCTGAAAAAGATTCTTCTTCTCCTTCTTCTTGGGACCATCCCTATCAACAGGTGCAGTGGCAGCTGCAGCTCTATCATTTAAAGAAATGGAGGCTGTAGCTCCATCAGTTAAGCCAGCTGCAACTGAGAGTCCATCATCTAAGGGTTCCATGGGGCAAACAGACATTAAATGATGGGCAGCACATCTATAGGAGCTGGTGTCCTTTGTTTGGTCCAGGTGAGTCATTGTCACAAAACTGTGTTTTAGGGCTTCCCTGGCTGTGATTCTCTTTGCAGCATTCCAATGGAGACAAGATTTTAGGAACCCTAAAAACTGCATCCTATCTTGGTACTCAGGATTATCCCTTGTCTGAGAGAAGTTTTGTACTGCCCACTCCAAACTTGGTGACCCAGCCCAATCTGATGTAAAAGCTTTGAGCTTGATACCCATTCCCTTCTGATATTCCTGTGGGCTCTTAAATCTCCATGCCCACCCTGATGGACTGCTGGGGTGGCGCTCCCTGATGAAATACTGAGAGGTGTACATGCCAGCCCTCAGCAGGCGGGTCTCTGGTGGACCCAGCAGACGCACCATTTCTCTCAGCGAATAATATGAACAATTTATAGGAAAGATAGGCTTGCCAAAGTAAAGGAATGCCAGGGTGCATCCTAATCCCCACATATCAACGGCCTCAGACAAAGGGAGGCCCCACATCACCTCTGGAGCCCTGAATCCATATAACTGCATCAAAGTACCAACCTGCACTTGGTTCACTGGCTCAGCCATGCCAAAGTCAATCAGTTTCACCCTGAAGGGCTGATCCTTGTGATTGACAAGCATGATATTGTCAGGTTTCACGTCTGTGTGAAAAATGCCAATATCTGCCAAGGCTTTCAATGCTACAAGCATCTGGTGGGTCACAGGGCGAATTTCATTAACACACAAGCTGCGCTCACAAACCATATCCAAAAGGCTCTTGTCCAGCATCTCAAAGGCCAGACACGAGACATTATTGAACTTAAAACTTTCAATGAATCTCACAAAGTTATTTTTGTCAGGGTCAAGAGCCCTGATTTTTTCAATGGCTTTCAATTCTCTGCCATGACTGTCACCTTCTTTGGGGATCTTTACTGCCACTATGTCATCAGTGCTTAAATTAATACACCTGGCAACCTTGCCAAAAGCTCCCTCTCCAATAAAATCCCAGACCAGATAGCTGGTGGAGTTGCTGGAGAGTTCATCGCGCTTCTTCACAGGAAATGTGTCAGTCTCACTTTCACTATCTGAGCTTGAAATTGAAATGTTTGCAAAAGCCATTTTTGCAGTCAAATGTGTCAAAATGCTCTCCAAACACAGATGTAGTTCAATTTCCTCAGGGTCGTACCAACTAGAATTAGGTTTCCTAACACTTGGCTGTCACCTCTGACACACCCACCAAACGAGAGAAAACCAAATCACACTGTCACTGTGTTGGTGTACACTAGTGGGTATACTTACAATGTTGGTTTGAATGTTTTGTGATGTCACAAAGGATAGAAGTGGACGGAATGACGTCACTGTCACGTGGTCCGTCCATCGACGAACCCTGTTTTTTTTCGAAACTCTAGCTTCTCTTACTCTCTCTCACTTATTGAGTCGGCCAGTTAAATTTCGCGCACGAGAACAAACTAGATAGGCTAATTAAAGTTATACCATGGTCTGGGTGAATACTCAATTCTTTCTGAAATAATCATCTTCTGAATAATAACGTTTAGCCATCATCTCACTTCCCTTCACTGATCAGAGTCGCTATACTCTCTACGCTGTGGCCACAGCGGGTTTCCATGGCAACGCCTGTCAACTAACTAAATCGTCTGCTCAGCTGTGGCTTGTGAAAAACTCATGATTTTAACTGTAAAACACATTAAAGCATAAATAATTGATTTAATATTCATTTCTTTGGTAAGTGACCATGGTATAAGCGGGTTAATGCCCTTCGAGGTGTCCATTATCAGGAATTAATGGACTTAGCGGAAGCAATCCCTGATAATGGACACCTCGTCGGGCATTAACACTTAGTCTACATCATCATACATTAAACAATAGGCTACAATCCCTTACACCGAACAAAGGTGATTTAACACAATATAATGAATGAGGAGATGTGTGTGTATGTTTCAAGCAGATAACTGTTTTGCAGCCAAAAACAGCTGTTTTGATGTTTCCTCCCAAAGCCCAGTTCAGACCGAAGATTGGAGGGGAGGTGAAATTTAAAACTGTGGCAGGAAAAAGTCGCCAGTGTCTGGCTTAAGAGCTGGTCACGTCAGATACAAACTGTCAGCTGGTTTGTTGATATCACGTTCAAAAGATGGACAAACAAACTAAGGTTGAACATGTAGTCACAGATTCGCGGGGCAATAATTTATAGCTAAACGTTCTTCCCATGGTAAGGTAGACAACAAGCTACAATGTAAATTTCATCAGGACAAGCCGTCTTTTCAGCTCGGCCAGTAACACTGATCTCTTTGCACAACTGACCGTGAAACGAGTGCGCAGGGACCGTCTACAAAGTGCAACACCGAAAAGAGATAGGCTAACGAAAGTATTCAGGCATGTCAATACTATGCAGTGTAGCGTCCCCAAAATCACTTCACACAGTGATGGTCTCCTGCTGATCACACTACAACACTTAATTTGGGAAAATATGCTTTTTCATAATTTTGCTGAATTGTTTTGGAATAGATTATTCATTAATGTCAATGCTCTGCAGTGTAGTGTCCCCAAGATCACTTCATACATTAGTGGTCTCCTGCTGATCATACTACAACACTTTTCAGGAAATATGCTATTTCATAACTTTGCTGAATTTTTATTAGGAAAATGGTTCAATAACTTCACTAATATAGAGTGTAGTGCCACTACCGTCATTACGACCACCAGGGGTCTCTAGTGGGTAAAACTACAACACTGAGTTTGGGGAAATAGGCTTTTATCTGATTTGGGGGATTTTTTCTTCTTTACAGTGTAGTCTCCGCAAAATCACTTCACACATTAATGGTCTCCTGCTGACCATACTACAACACTAATTTAAAACCTCAAGAGACCATAGTTGCTGAGTGAAACCACCTAGCTTTTAAAGATTTAATTAATATTTAATCATTTTAAGCAGAATCTTTTTACTGCAACCATCAGAGAAAGTGTTTTTCCACAACTCATTACATTTTCTAGTTTAGAAGCTTTCCCCACTGGTCAGTAGTTGAAAACAGGGGGTTCAGTCAGAGCAGTTTATTGGTGCAATCCCAAAATAAACTGACATTGTTAGAACATATGTGATTTGGTCAAAGTGGTGAAACTGTGGATTTGTCTTGATTATAATTATGTTAAGAGAAGATTCATCAAAACAAGTTCACTCATTTAATCCTCAGCAAACTATATATACAGAACAAATTCACACAGCCAAAAAAATAAAAAAGTACAAAGATACAAAGTCACTCAGCAGTGTTCTTCCGACATGAATTGAGACTCTAAAACAAGATACTGACCAGGTTTGATGAAATAAAATTACATCAGAAGAAAAAAGAGTCAAAACAAACACTCCTTGAATATCTATACCACATATAATACTGTACATTATTTATGAATAAATCCACAATCCTGATTTTGACATTAAAAAGGGAAAATAGAATTGACAGCTACTTTTATCTTACAGGATAACAATATCTGCAGTCAGTCCCAAGACTAAAAAAAATTCACTATAGACCATGGACAGATGTTTGTTTCAGTTGTACAAATTTTGCAACAAGTTTGACTTATACCTTTCTAAAAGCAGACATGGCTGGGGTTATGGGAATCTTGCATCTTTTGACATTTTCAATCCATAAATTTTCCAAACCTAAACCCTCCAATCTATTTTAAGACTTTGCCAAACTCACATATAACCTGTTCAGTTTGGGCTGTTGCACAACAGACAATACCAAGGGGTATCTTTGTTTGGTATTTGTTCTGCTGTCATTCCTAGGCACTGTGTGTGAAGCCCTCTTGTACAAGTTCCACACTGAATCTGGGGGATAAACATGTAAAACAGAAACATGTTCCTTTTTGGAAAGCTGTAATACAATATTTTATCACTTTAATGGTATCCCTGAAATTTCACTCTGTATTATCAACACATTATCCACTGTTCAGATTATCTATTTTATTTTTATTTTTTTTATTTTTTTTTATTTAAAGTTTTTTCAGTTTATAGAGACAAAACATAACAGATACAAAAACAGACAAGCGACAAGCAAGCAGACAAGACAGAATCACACACAGAATAAACAGGGGGGAGGGGGGACGGTACATGATACTCCAAGGCAATGTCAGGGTAGAGAGTCACACAAACTCAACAAGTGATGAATGTAGAATAAATAAGAAGAACAACAAGGTGTAAGTTCATATGTCTAGAAGGACAAAAAATAAATAAGTAGCCTACATTTGCATGCTTTCATTTCCTCAAGAGGGAACATAATTCATATATGAAATAAATTATATAAATATACTGACTATCAATATCTAATTCAAATATCTCCTAATAATATCCCATTGTCCACGAAGACCCCTATCGAAATCTTTCAGAAAACTGGCCGCTCTCTCCATGTTAAGGAGGTCTAAGTATTCCTCGAGCCATATCTCCTTTGAGAAACGGGCCGGCTTTCGTTCTTTCCAATTGCAAAGAATTAACCTTTTAACTGAAAGGCAGCCTAACGCCCATAGGCGAATAATGGGGCTGGTTATTTTGTCAGGCTTACATCCCAAAATACATACCGTGGGAGACAGGGTGAAGGATCTCTGTCATAATTGCATGCATCTCTGACCATAAAGTTTGGACAGCTGGGCATTCCCACAAGAGATGAAATAATGAGCCACGGAGGCCACAATTATGCCAGCACAAATCATCAACATTTTCAGACATCTTTGCAAGTCTGACAGGAGTAATATAGGCTCTGCATAAAATCTTATACTGAATCATCTTGTATCTTTCACATTTAGACAAATGTATACCAGAATTCCAAATAAGGGCCCACTGTGCAACTGAAAGAGATAATTTAAGGTCACCCTCCCATGCCTCTTGAGTGGAGATATACAACTTATAACAATCAGATGACAAAAATTTATAAATACAAGAAACAGAACGTCTTGACCCGGTAGCTCTCACAAAAACTTCATCCTGTTCTTGGCAAGAGGCAGGCTCTGTCCCCTCAGTGTACTTTTTTTTTCAAAATGGAAGATAACTGAGCATATGTCAAAAAGAACGCATCTGATAGGCCAAATCTTTCCTTAATCAATTCATAGGGTAAAATCTTACCATCATAAATCTGTCTGATTGTATTAATGCCATATGTCATCAACTGTTTGCTACTGAGCGTGCCTCTTCCAGACGTAAGAGCAGGACTGTTCCAAATAAGGCACGAGGGAAGACATAGTCCACTATTAATATTAAACCTTTTATGTAAAATTCTAGCAATAGAACATGAAAAACTAATAATACAATTTTCCAAGGCGACAGGGGGTTTGGGGTAGTACCATAACGAAGCTAAGGATCTACCTTTATATTGAGCTAGTACCGATTCCCCAAGCTGTTCCCAACTGCCCACCTGATAGTGATCCTTGTATGCCCATGAGAGTGGATACCGTGCGTTATTTGAAATATAGTAATTAAATAAATCTGGAACACCTAGTCCACCTTTGGAACTGGGGATGCATAACTTTTTGTATTTTGTATTTTTCACACCAAAAAAACTTAATGAAAAGGGAAAGTATTTCTTTAAACCAAGAGTCAGGAAACTTAAGAGGAATATAAGAAATTATATACGTAAGTCTAGGCAATACATTCATTTTCAAAAGTTCGGCTCTGCCCCATAAAGAAAGTGGTAAGCTGGGCCATCTCTCAAGGTCATCTTTTACTGCACGAAGGATAGATAGGCCATTCAAAGTAAATATTTCTGTCACTGGGGCTTAAATAATAATTCCTAAATATTTTATTCCCTTTAATTGCCACAAAAACGGTGTATCCCCAAGATCAGACTTGAATGCATTAGAATTAAGAGGTATCGCCTCACTTTTTTTCCAATTAATTTTGTACCCTGAAAAACCTCCGAAGGTATTAACTAAATTTAAAACTGTTCACTGTTCAGATTATCTATTGATGTTTGAGAAGAGTGAAACATCAAGTCTCATCCAAACATCATCAACAGCTGTTTTGGGCAGGCCCTCATTTCTGCAGAAGGAACACAACTCATCCTTTGAAACTGGAAAATAAAAAAAACAAAACCAAAACAAAACCAATTAAATTGCTGTTAAATTTGTAAGGAGTGTTTAACATATTCCTTCAATATTTTTAAGGTACCTGATCCTTTAAGAATTTCTTTTGCCATCTCTCTTCGTAGATTTTGAAGACCTTTTTTCGATGAATCACTGTGAAATGTCTGTGGAATGTTTGGAAGTTCCACCACCATCATTTTGGCCATCTGTAGCTATGGAGGACAAAAACCAGTGTACTGTGTATGACCTTACAAAGTAAAGCAATGCGTTTTTTTAAATACATGTTGCATGACAAAGATCCCACAACTGGTGTCATCTTTCTGGAAGGTATGAGTTATCTTGCCAGGCTTCCACTTGATGTTAACCCAAACTTCCTTCCCAGGTCTATTCCGGCGCATCTTGAAATACTGCCTACAGTACAAAAGGAAAATCTGTTTTGTTTTACATTTGTGTTTACTCAGTGGCTTTTTCTAAATGTGTCTTTACCATGTTTATTTTCCATAATCTATTTCATATTACCCAAATCTGTAGCCTGCATTTCTGGAGTCCTCATCTTCATTTGACCCTTGCAGAGGATCAACCACAAAAATGTGGTTTGAAAGGGCATGAAAATACTGTTTGGAAAAAGTTATATATTATTAAACCGTAGTGCTACATGTGTTGCTGTGTACTTACCACTAACTTCCAGTGCACATTTCTCATATTGACAAATCCACTGATTCCATCATAGTCATCAAATGCAACCTGATAAAATTTGTAAGTGGAATAAGAACAGTTTTTTTCTGCAATATACAGTAGCAAAACAAAGCTTTTATGAGCACTATAAACATTATTTATTTTTCTTCACAGAACCAACCAAAGTAGGGAAGCTGCTATTCCCAAAGTATTGGTTAAAAACATTTTTCAGTTTGACATCAAGGACTACAACAACACTAGGTGGGTACACACAGTTTGAAGCTTTTGTCTCCTGCCTGTTGCATATGACACCCTTACACGCTTCAATACTAAAATAAAATTAAGAAAAATACATGATTACAGTGGTACTCACCCTTTTTAGCCCTTGCCTGGCCACCTGCTCTCTTGTGCCAGGCAAAATGACACAGATGGTGTAGTGATTCATGTGGCATAGTCGGCCAGCAGTAGTATAATTGAGGATGGCACTAATGTAATATTCTATCACCTGTTGGAAAAACTACTCGTACTTGTAAAACTGTCAGGTCACTGTCAAATGTTTGAAAATATATCACTTATGCAACACTTCCACTTCCAGAGCTTCTGAACAGACAGTCTAGTTGGATATCATTTAATGAAGCACAACTCATTACATTTTCACATTAACTCTTTCTAAGGATCATTTGACATAAATCTGGTACAACAGTTTCAATGAGAAAATGACCTTGCCTATGATGAGTTCATCAGGCCTCAAACTCTGAAATTCGATGTACCGCAGGGTGAAATTCAGCTTCTGGTTAGCTTGTTTTAAGACAGCAACAACAACTTCAGCTGTTTTGTATGTCCACAGGAAATCAACCTGTAAGGATATGAATAATAAGACTGTTAACACGTCCTTTTGCAAACTCATTAAATTGTAAATATTTCAATACTCTGTCTGCACATGCAGCTTTCCTGGTACAGAAAGCTCCTATTAAACAAGTCTATCTTATTTTGTCTTCTTGAATATTTCTGACATTATTGAAATTGTTGTGTTTTGTGATTTGATAAGCAACTTCATGGAAGATGGACTCAAGTAGAACTGTGTGGTGGGTAAACACAACTTGGATGTGAATACAGTTGGCTGATGCGTAATTAGGGTCCAGGCAGTTAAGCTGCCAGGACACTATTGTAATCTTAGGTATTCTTCTTCTTCTTCTTCTTCTTCTTCTTCTTCTTCTGAGGAAATCATACTTCCCATGGGTGAAAACTCACCAAACTTTGCACAAAGGTCCAGTCTCATGCCAGATATCCTTAGCTGTAAACCCAAGCCAATAGTCCTGATGGTGGCGCTACAGCAAGCATCTAAAGTTCAAAACTTTGAAAATTCATAACAAATCAACCATACGTGCTACAACTTCACAACTTTCATCAAACTGTAGCCCCAATACTGAAGAAACTTTTGTACACTTAAACCTATTAAACATTATGAAGTTCATCACTCTGTTTTTTTTCAAAAACTGTAAAACTTCTTAAACCTATCTCCTCCCACAATTTTTGCTCAATTGACACCAAACTTGCTACAGAGCATCTTCAGACTGTCCTACAAAAACTATGTTTCTCAGATTTCTCAGATTCTCAAAATTGAGCCTACAGTGCATCAAAATGTTTGACTGTAAACGGTACTGTAAACATATACATGCAAATTCTTGCTAAATAAATCTTCAATATTCATAAAAAAATTACACAATTCTAGAGTCATGGTAGATGATGTGTGGCAAATTTCAGAATTTTATCCCAAAAACTGAATTTTTGACAGCATTTTGAATTTTGCTCTAATATGAACAATTGGAGTCAGTGTAAAAATGGCAATTTTAAACATCAGTTTCTCACTTATGGAGCAAATCAATCATTGTTACAAAAACATTACCAACATCTCCATGCTGTCTAGATGCAATATGTGTATTTTCAGATTTTTGTTTCGATAACTGAATTTTTTACAGTGGTTTGAAATCTGCTTTTCCATGCATGGATGGCTGCTAAACCTGCACGTCTGGCTTTGTCAATTTGTGAAGCTACACATGAATTGTCACTGACTAATTATCTCAGTGAGATAGATTCTTAGTCTCAGAGGTTGTGAGGTCAAGCCTCAGCTGATGCAAAAGGCAGCTTGTGTTGCTAAATTCCTAAATGTCTTCCAATTCTTCTGCTTGTTGCTCAGAATTGCCTAAAAATGCCCGGACCCGACCCATCGCTGCGCAGCAGCTATAATGTTTCTTAATGATTCCTTAATTTTTTCTATAGCTTTGGAAAGTATTTCGTGGTTTCAGGTTCCACAAATCACAATGACTTGTTAATCAAGCTAGACTATGCATTTTATTTTAGTGATCAGGAAAAAATACCTCTGGTGCAGGCTTGGAGCCTTTACTTGTTGGATCATTGCTGCTGTGCTTCTCATCTTTGCTCTTCTGGAGATCTTTGCCAGTGTTTGGAGTAGACTTAGCTCTTTTTGGAACTGGAACAGTTTTTGTGTAAAATTTGGAGCTGGCAGTGTGCAGCTTTGCTCCTTCCCTCTTTGCCCAACTCTCCTGAGACTGTGTGATGTCTTTTGACAGCATAGGTTGAAGAAGTAATTGTTCAGAGAAGTTATGAGCAATGATATGTTCTCTGTATCTCCCCTGTAGAAAGCCATACATTTTTCTGACAAAGCCTCTGTTTTTTGAGAACTGACTGACGATTAAAAAACCATCTCTCCACATGACAGGTCATGACCCTGGTTTTTACTCAGGCCAAGGATATTATCCTCTTTGTCACATGCGTACCTTTTACAATTTCCCAACAGCAGACCACTCCAAAGAGGAAAAATGCCTAGGTAGTTCTCAAAAGGACATCAACAATGCCTGGGCAGAAGTTTGGATTTTCCTCTTCATTTCACTTCATTTGTACCCAGGCATCTTGTGAAATTTGAAGCCACATTCCTTCATGATATTTTGGGTGAGGTACATCTCCATGAAAACATCATCATGGATTTTTTTTATTACTTTGTCTTATCTCTGACCTTATCATTTTTGTTGAGGCGCCGTGTTATGTTTCCTGAAATCAGTTCAGCAACAGGTGTTTTGTTTGTTTTGAAGAAGGGTTTGCTCACTCCTTTGCGTAGAGCTCTTGCGATTCTTCCTCTTCTTGTATTTGCTGTTGGTCTTAATTTTTCTTTGACTTGTTTTATGTGCACTTTTCCCTCTTTGTAGTGCAGATATCCTAATTATGGTGTGTCCCACTGGCTTTTTATTTATCTTAAAGAAATATTTGGCTCCACAGGAAGAGAATGTACAAACTGTATTGATGTTCAAATATGGACTACTAATTTTACGGCAGTGGGGTATTTTTTTATGATGGCTTTTCCTGAAACAGATGTATAGCACATTTGTCCATGGTTGCCTCAGTTTGAGCCAGCCAGTGGAACAGTTTTTCACCAGTTCTTCCTTTTCACTGTACTTGTGAACCTGTTCAATGCTGATGGCAACTTTCTCCATTGTTTTTGGTCCCTTGCCTTTTCATCTTCATGTTGGGGGCGGCAGTAGCTCAGTCCATAGGGACTTGGGTTGGGAACCGGAGGGTCGCCTGTTCAAGTCCCCGTCCAGACCAAAATATGGAGCGTGGACTGGTAGCTGGAGAGGTGCCACTTCACCTCCTGGGCACTGCCGAACCCCCCCAACTGCTCGGAGCGCCTGTCATGGGCAGCCCACTCTGACATCTCTCCACTTAGTGCGTGTATAGGTCCAGTTTGTGCATGTGTGTGTTTGGACCTGTGTGTAATTGACAAGCAGAGTGAAGAATTAATTAATAAAGTATATGAAAAAAAAAAAAAAAATGTTGGGCTCCTCTTTGACACGACATTCTCTGTTGTTCATCTTCACTCTTTTTCTTCTCTTAGTCTTCATCTGGCACTGTGTCCTGCACTTCAGTCCCTGTTTCTTGTTGTGTACCCAAATCCCTCACTCCATTTCAATTATTGGTCCAAATGACCCACAACCAATGATGGTTTTTCCTGTGGTCTTGACCAAAAATTGCTGTAGAGAGTTCAGACCAGATTTGTGACGAAAAACCTGTAACTCTATTTGAAATGTTAGCACTCTTCATTGTTTTAACAAAAGCCTCTATTCCACCAGCCATTGCCCATAGGTCTTTCCTTTGAGCTCTAGTTTGTTTTTAACTCTGCCCATTTGATTTTTTTAATGGCCTCTAACCTAGGGAAATGATGACAGTAACAGCTGAAACCTTTTGTCAAGACAAAGTAAATATGTTTAAGGACACTTGGGACTTAAAAGAAACAACACATGACTAATAACTAGCCTAAATCACATTTCTTGGTATACAAAAATCAATATCCCCTACTTGGAATTAAAGTAATATTTCAGGAAATGGTTAGTGGTAGATTATATATATATGATCAGCTGGAGACCATTGATATGTGAAGTGATTTTGGGGAGATTACACTGCATAGTACTGAATCTATTGAATAATCTTTCAAATAAAAATTCAGCATTGAATATTTATTTATTTTGCCTTTCTTTGCAGCATCTTCACCAAAACACTTGCATGATGTCACTTCCTTAATGTTGATGTCAGTGGGAGTGACCCATTATTTTTAAAGTGTGTAAATGGCAGTGTGACAGGGTTGAAAACATACTGAGAGATGTGTATAAAGATTGCAGTTTCATAGGTAATTCAGGTATTATTTTTTAGAAAAAATATATGTTTAGTTAAAGTAGACAAACAAATGATTATACTAGCATTAACATTTTAATTTTAACAATTAAAATGTAAAGATGGTCAGTGAGGACATGCATATATGTTGTCAGCTACTATTAGACAGCCCATTATTTAAAAAGAAAAAAAAATCATTTTCTTTTGCATCATGGTACAAAAACACATAGTTCTATTAACTGGTGACTTAAAATGTGTGGTTTGTAGTTTCCTATGATTGAAAATCTGTAAAGGCAAGTCTGGGGACTTAAAGGGCACCGGATTCAGAGAATCAACTGGCAACCTAAAGGGCGGAAAAATGAAGCCATCTTGGTAGTGTGAAAAACTGCAGTTTTTTGAATGGCCACTTGAGGCTGGCTTCAAAAGCCAGTCAATCTCCATAAACCCCCATGTTAAAATGCCCAACTTTAAGGCAGAAATAAACATGTTAACAGTCCAGTATAAAAAAACAATTTGGTCTTACTTCAACATTCATGACAACTGCATGGAGGGTGAAATTAGAGGAAAAACTGAAATATAATTGTGATATCCCACTGAGCAAGTTTCCATCGGGTGCAGAATGAAAGTTTTTACGTCTTCTTTGGACGTCTTTTGGACGTCTAGTTTTGACGGCTACAGGACGTCTGTACAAGGTTAAAATGTGGTCCAAAAATGGTTGCTATAGATGTCCTCTCGACATCTTTTATGGACCAAATTTGAACGTAATTTTTATGTACAAAAATATTTAAAATATTGGCCAAATTATGGTCCATTTACAACCTTGTTTTCCAATGAAAATATTCAGTACAGCATTCAAAATACACTTCAATTGTTGTCTTCCATTGTGAGAACATACAAATACCAATCTTGGGTGTATTGTAATGTGTATATATAATGCGTTGTGTATGTCCCCCTTGTCCCTATTTTCTCATGAAAAAGTCCAACGTATTTCATTCAAAATACACTTTATTGTTGTCTCTCACAAATTCAAATCTCTCACAAATCACAAATTCAACTTATTTTGTCTATGTTTAATGTTGTGTTGTGTTTCATGTTATCTTGTGTATGTTTAATATGTTTTTCTGGATGGCGCATGCTTAAGGTGTTCCCCAGCATGTTTGCGGACAGCATCCTCAGTCCCCTCTTTAAATGTTTTCAGTACAGCCCCTGAAAAAGTTGGAAGACAAAATATGTTATCTCACTGTATGATACTTAATTTCAACACTAGGCGGCGCTGCTGTCAAAGCAGCTTCTCCATACTGACAAAAAATAATAAAATAAAAATTAATAAAATTGGGCGGCACGGTGGTGTGGTGGTTAGCACTCTCGCCTCACAGCAAGAAGGTTGCCGGTCCGATCCCGGGCGTGGGAGCCCTTCTGTGTGGAGTTTGCATGTTCTCCCCGTGTCAGCGTGGGTTCTCTCCGGGCACTCCGGCTTCCTCCCACAGTCCAAAGACATGCAGATTGGGGACTAGGTTAATTGATAACTCTAAATTGTCCGTAGGTGTGAATGTGAGTGTGAATAGTTGTTTGTCTCTATGTGTCAGCCCTGTGATAGTCTGGCGACCTGTCCAGGGTGTACCCTGCCTCTCGCCCGATGTCAGCTGGGATAGGCTCCAGCCCCCCCGCGACCCTCAAGAGGATGAAGTGGTTAGAAGATGAATGAATGAATTAATAAAATTGATAAAAATTAATTTTCACCCATTTAGAAATTAGATATTTAAAATCTGATTACACAAGTGTGTTTACCGCCCCCTTAAAGTCCACAGTGTACTCTCAATTCAGTATTTACAACTTCCAAATCTAGGAAAAACGCTTATATTTTTTAAAACTACAATTCCCTGGGACCACGCCACGCAGTCCCAACATAGTTGTAGTTCTTCTGATTTGCAAAGTACGGTTCTAAATAGGGTTGTAAAAGATATATCTACCCAGTATATCTAATATTTAGTAAAGCCGAACTAGTTATTACACTGCATCTAGATGAACTATGTTAAGAAAAAGTAAAGATGCTAGAAACGGCGTTTTTGGGACAGTAGGTTTGTTTGCGGCTTGTAAAATAGGGTCGTTAAAAGATAGATCTACTGAATATATCTAATATCTAGTAAAGCCGAGCTAGTTATTACACTGCATCTAGATATGTGCTGCCACCGAAGAGGTCGTGGTCATTTCACGTATTTCTGTGAGATCAGGTTGAAAATGGCACAAAGAATGCAAACCGTCTGATAGTAACTTTGACGCTAACATTAGCTAGCTAGTAACGTTAGCTACAAGTAGAACTGTATGGATGGGCAGAAGCATAATGTTACGTAAATGCTGGTTCATGGCCAGAAAAAAACGAACCATAATTTAATTTGGTCCGGACTTAGACGTAAACGGTAGCAACCACACTGAAAAAAAACTGTTTAATAATTAAAATAGTGAACCGTAGCCTTGCAATAACGTTAGCTAATAACGGTCATTGAAATTGGCCCTGACTAAAAGCAAAGCTGGAGATATTCTCAGAAGACAATCATGAACACAGTAAAAGTACACAGGAAAAGTAGACGTTAAAAAGATTTGTATTGCTAACATGAAATAAAAGGTAATATGCTAAATATAGCTACTTACCGATCAATTCAACTCTCTCTGTCTGTGTCTGCGACTACGACCAACTGCAGTCAGCTAAAAATAAACTATAACGGCTACGTAAATTCAAATTTGGCCGGTTTGCGCTTGCACAGAACACCCAGCAGGTAGCAACCGTTGCTGCTGTGCTAATACCGCACGCACACAGGCACGCACACACACACACACACACACACACACTACAAATGTATTGGGAGTCCACAAGTGTTAAGGTTTGATTACAGAGGCTGTTTTAAAATTTCATGTGGTGAGCACAAAAAAATCAACTACAGCGTTCAAATATTGAACGTCATATCAACGTTTAGATGAAGTCGTAGTACGACGTTCAGATGCACAACCTATTACGGAGGTCATGTAGATGTACAGATATGGTCCTGGACTGACTGACGCGATATGGACCTGATCTGGCGGTCCAATCGACGTCAGATGTTTGGTGGGATTGTTTGTTTTAGCTCGATAATGTAAGCTAACGTTAGCTTGCTTGCTAATGCAGGTTTTTCTATTGAATCTAAAGAAGCCAAGTTGTAAAATGCTTCCTCTATCCCAAATGAATGTGCCATAATGTCACTAATATATGAGTGACATTATGGAATGTCACTAAAACATTGTCACTAAAACATTGGAAAAGACTTGGCAGCACTGATCGATACAGTGGCTGAGGCCTGAGCTGCTGACCACTCTCCTCCTAGGAAAGTACTGTCCTCATGTCAAGGCGTGATGGGGGTCCACGGGCTAATTCTTGTCTCATTTTTTATGAACACTAAATCCATCAAATTCAGTGCACTTTAATGCTGAAAAAAATCCTAAATTTAGAGAAAACATTGAGGTAAATAAATATGGTAATATTGTAGCTTTAGCTCTATAATTCTAGCTAGTGTTAGCTTTTTTTCTAGCTAACGTAGCAACATACAGTGATGAAGTGGATCTATTTTATCCAGACTCCAGGGTTAATCTTGCTGGTAATTTCGCTAGCTTGCCATTTGCAAAATATTAAATATAGGAATATTGCAGATAGTAATCTTATTTTATTACTATCTGCATTATTTATTATTTTATTTTATTTTTTCCGTTTCCCCCAAGTTGACAACGAAGGCATTTTGGTCAGACTTTAGAAATTTGTAACGTGGAAATTACGATTTTCAGTGAACAGCATGAATGTGTTTGATGTAGAGACAAGCTTAAATAAGGTTTGTAATTCACTGGCACTGTCTTACTTGGAGAAATGGTGAAGGGTGGCAAGAGGCTACAGCAACAGTAAGTTAACTTGCTTGTAAAAGCTAACAGTAAAGCTAACTGTGAAGTTGCGTCATTTACGTGTTGGGTGTAACGTTAAACGGTAGCCAGCCGTTCACATTTTTACCTTCAATACATCGTAGGTGAAGGAAAAATAAGTCACGTGAGTGAAAGCAACAGTTGGGGTGTGTACATTAAACGTTAAGGCTGCCTCAATCCACCACACAGCCATAGTTAAATTTACATGGACTAGAGGAGTCGTTTGCTCTGTGTTAATTCAACTGCAGTTGTGAGTCTGCTGAAAAGCTGATGTTGCGCACCGGTCTGTGGCCTCACAGAGTGCGCCGATGAACGAGTCCTCTCCTCGTCCCTCTCGAGCTATGATAAGCGGTAAGTCACGTAGAAGATGGGACATGGCTGGAAAGGCACCAGTAGTATTTTTGGGGGGGGATGCTACCTTACAATTGTAATGAATTTGAGTGGATGGGGGTTAGGCTGACCAAACGTCCTCTTTTGCCCGGACATGTCCACTTTTCACGTCACGTCCCATCCAGGGGTGTTTATAAACTGATGATAATGTCCGGTGTTCCGTGTGTTTGTGTGTGTGTGTGTGTGTGTGTGTGTGTGTGTGTTAGAGTGCGGCACGGGCTGCATATTTCTGTCCGAACCCGAACCGAGCCCGACATTATTTAATGACCAAAGCACTGAGTTTATGTCACACAGTTGTTACGGTTACAGGGTATTTAACAGGCCGGGCGTGCGCCGTGGGTGCTCAGCAAAGAGGGAGACCTCCGTGTTTGAGATGGGAGCGGGAGGCAGGAGCCGCCCCTGACCTTGCATATTTGACTTACAAAAAAATTTAAAAAAACTCAGTTTAAAATGCAGATGCATTTGGTTTGTCTGGTAGTTCACCTGGTAGAGATGTATCACATATCAAGGCTGAGTCCAAACCACAGCAGCTGGGATTTGATTTGGAAGGAGTGCTTTGGTGCATGTCACCTCCTTTCTCTCCCCTGCCTTTTCTGCCATGATGGATCATGATAACTACTTTTGTTGAATATATTGTCCCAAAAATAATTGCATTTAACAATATAATTGTCATTTTAAGACCATTTTATGCCACTGATATAATAATACAATACTTTTTACGTTCCTCGGCGCAAGCGCCTCGTTCCTGACCGCATCACTGTCGTGACAATAATGACGGTAAAGCACACCCTCTCATGTTATAATACTTAATTGAATGTGAGGAAGCCTTCTTCCATGTTCTTTATTAGACACCTGTAAACTGATCATAAAATGTTTTAGGCCTACTTATGTTGATAAAACTATTATCAACACTTGTGGATGTCAAGTGAAAACTTAATCCGCAAGGCTGGAAGGCAGTGTCAGCAGGACAGATGACATGGTGACAATTTCAATTTGACAATGCACAACATTTCTGTTGTAATGTTTTTGTTTGGTTTCATTACAGGATTGTGACAGTGATGAGACCTGGGCACAAGTATCTGTGGGGGTGCTGACTGTTATCCCTGAAGATGTGCAACTCTCCAAATCAGCTCCACCTTGACCCAGTGTCTAGTGCCATTATTGTTGAAGGAAGTATTGTAATGGATGACCTCCAGAACCTACCTGAGGTACTTTGCCTCTTGTTTGGGCTGTCGTATGCTTTACATTTGGACTACCCTAAAGCCATGAAAAACACTTTCGGCTTCATTCAAAGAGTGATGCTTGGCTTGGGAGAGAACAAACTCCCACCGAAACTGCAAAGTCTTAAAAATCTCCTGTTAAGTTAAAATGCAAATAAATGTATGAGTGGTGACATTTGGCAAATCTCACTTGTTAATGAGAGTGGATTCAGTTGCTTTTTTTTTTTTCACAAAATTAAGACACCACATTCAGATTGTCAGTCCACGGGTTCATCAGCAAGTTACATCTAGAGGCGGTAGATGTACGTATAATTATTCAGACATATGTGAGATCCATTGCCAGTCATTACACTTTCATGTTGTTGCGCTCATTGAATGAAGCCACTTTGCACTTGTCAGCATGTTGGTTCTTTACAAAGGTTGGTCTTTAAACCGTGTATTATTGTTATTACAGTATTAAAACTGTGTTTTCAGGATTATATGTCAAATTAAAGGTCAGGGTTGGATTTTCTTTTCTCCAGATTTATGCTAATTTATTTTTATCAGCTGGCAAGTATTACTGGCACATTATTGTACCAACACAGATTTTGGTACTAGTGTGTATGTAGGCAGACAGTCCAGCAGACTCCATTGTAATCCGACAGCAGTGAGTTGTCAGAGAAATGTAACATAGGTGAAAATTTGGTGTTTCAGATTGTTATTCTGAAGAAAAAGTTACTGTTTCACTGTACAGTGTAAAACCTCCAGTACATGTCCGTTTGATTACCAAATTGGCTGTTATACTAAATGTTTTTATTTGATGCAAAAAAGATCAGTATATTGTTGTTGGATAGTTGTACCTGTTGGTATGGTCCCAAAAATGTAGTAATGGCTGAGCTTATTTTTTATACTGTCATTTAAATTGTTGTGTACGGAAGCCAGTATTGGCCATGACAATAGCTGCACGCAGCCTCTTAAAATTGTTTTAAACCAGCATAATACGATTTTAGAGTGGCATGATGTGTTAACAGACCTGAAACTAAAGCGTGCTCTGTGACTTTTTGAAATGTAATGAATGTAAACCAGTGCCATCTTTTGTGGACCAACCCCATTTTAAGACCTTTGTTCCTTTTTCCACCTTGTGCACGCCAACCCTCTTTTCAGACCTTTGTGTCTTTTTCTAAAGTTTGTTACCAACTTACCAACAACCAATTGTCTTACCATTACCTCACTGTTTAAAAGAAGCACCTCAAAATCAGATGGATCATTTTTGTTCCGAAATGATTCTGATGCTGGAAATTCAACAATTGAATGTATTGTTGACGTGTTGATATAAAAGGAAGAAAAAATTAAAAAAAGAAAAAAAAAGAAAATGGATATAATTAAAATTTTAACTGTGTTATTACCTTGATTTATTATGTTGAACTGTATTAATTGGATTATTTTAGGAGATTGGAATCTGTTTTTCATTCATGTATAGATATTTGAAGCACTTAGGTTACTGAAGTAACACTTACTTGCTTTTTTTGAGGCAATTGGTTTGCATGGTTTTAGCAAGTAAGTCAGATTGCTGTTCAAGTAAATATAACTTAGAAATGCTAAGTTACAGGGAATGTCACATAAGTCAGTCCAGCTTAGATAAGTGTGTTGTATGGACTACACACAGAGTAAATTTCACATGCAATAATTTAGTAGATTAAAATAGTAATTCTGAGTAGTCTTTACTAAGTCGAGAGTACATCTAAAGTAAGTTATCAAGTACACTCTACTTGATTGTTTTAGTTGCTTTAACTCATATTTAAGTGTACCCTACTAAAGAAGTACTAGTTAGCTCAACTTACAATACCTATTTCTCTTTACTTGTTTTTTTAAGTGCAATCAGTTTGCATTCTTTTTTTAAGTAATGATAACTAATAGGATTTTACAGTGTAAGAGTGGAAGATGGATCTCCGAGGGAGTTGATTATATCCTTTTTGACGTCCTCAGGGGTTGCAGAATGGTACATGTCCACCAACCTATTACCTGACATGTTGGGTGCTCCTAAAGGATGCCAAAATTTCTTTGGCAGTTCTGCTTTGAAAATATCTGCATACAGATAAGAACAGTCTGTTACGGATTTGCAGTAGATGACCACTTTCTGTGTGTTCGCTCCCTTCACTTTGAGTTCATCACACAACCATGCAAATGTGTCCGGCCCGCTGCTTTTGGTGAGACCCTCTTTGATGCAAGCCTGATGTTGGAGCAACCAGGACACACTGCAATTTCAACACAGCCTTGCATTCTGAGATGTTTCATTATGTCTAGCCTGGTTTTCTTTGACACTGTTGCTGTTGTGGCAAACATAGGCACAGATTTGGGGAGCAGTGAACGAAGGTCACCAACAAGTCCACACCATTCACAGACCAAAATTATTTCTAGTTACCCAACACACATACATACACACACAAACATGTATGGATATGTATGTATGCATGTAGTACATACATACATACATACATATACATACATACATATCTTACTATAATAACTTATTTTCTAACCATGTGTATATGTGAACAATAATACTATGGAAAATATCCTGAAAAATGATTCCTGTGATAATATGTATTTGTTGTAAAAACATGTTATGGCTCCTAGCTGATAATGGGTTATGCTACTCACCACTGAATAACAGTGTGCACTTCATCCACTGTTAGTCCAATGAGGCGATTTTGGAAAAGGAGGGTTTGAAGCACCTTTCTCCAGTAGTCGCTGCAGACAAAGGTTTCTGGTGTACTGAAGACAATGGCGTAGCCTACTCTCCATGTGAAATCTTCCGATCAGTTTCCAAGTCTTTCCCAGCACAGGCTGCAGAGATGCCCTTAGCTTGGAGCTGCTGGACTTGATCCTCCATTATAGACACCAGGGGAGAGACGATTATTACCATACACTTAACTGGCCATTTATCTGGGTAGTTGTTCGCGAGCCTTTCCAAAACCAGACCCTACCCACTCCCACTCTGCTATGGAGTGTAACTCCGTTTGTAGTCACCTCCACAGCTGAATGAAGCACCCTTCATCAAAGTGAAGGGGATAAACACAGCAGCAAGTTTTGAGACAAACTTCCATGTCTGTGGCAGAAAGAGGAACTGTCCTAACTTTTCGTAACCATGGAGAAAAATAAAGCTTCATCCAATGTTATGTTCTCCATATGTATTTGGTAGCATTTCTTTTCTCTGTGTCTTAAACAACTTTTGGCTTTTCAATATGATGTGTATAAGCCACTTGACTTTTGTAACAGTTCTTGTCTATCTCACACTGCAATCAAATGAATGTGTCTTTTTTTCTTTTTTGAGTTTTTGCGCCTTTAATTGAGTAAGGGTGTGGCACGCAGCGGAGGACAGCGGGCTGGAGTTGGGACCACAGCTGCTGCAGGAAGGACATTGCCTTTGTACATGGGACGCCTGCTCGACCCACTGAGCTACTGGGCGCCAGAGACTAGGGAAAGATATATTTTATTTTATTTTATTTTATGTTCTAAATGATGAAAGCGGACGGAATGATGTCACTGTGACGTCATTCCATCCATCAATGAATCCTGCCTTTTTTCAGATTCTAGCTTCTCTTACTCTTTCTCACTTATTGAGTCGGCCAATTACATTTTGCAAATAACCCTTCAGGCGTTAACGTCTCCATGAGAATAGGCCTATAAATGTCTTAGTTTGAGCAGGATACATTTGTGAGGGTAGTCACGGAATTTATGGAACACAATGTGGCGTGACCCATGGTAAGTAAGTCACCACTGGTGCAGGCTCACTGTCAGAGGGTTTTATAACTCACTCCCACTCCTCACTAGTTGGGTGTGAGACAACATTCAATTTGGCCTGAAATAAGATTTGTTGTTAACACAAGATAAAGAGACTTTAATGTTTTGTTCTATGACATAAAATGCGTGGGTAAATACCCCACTGATGAATTTTGAAGCTTTTATGGATCTTTAAAAAGGCTGTTGCCAACAAGTGGTTAAACGAGACCACACAACATCCTCACCTCAACCAAAACCTTACAGCCATGCTGTGGAGCTGTCATTAACACATGCTATTGTGGTGTAGTTCGTAACGTTAGCGTTTTACTTATGGAGGTTGCATTTAGGCTTCAAAACTCATATCATAAAAAGTATCATAAAAGTTTGTTTGTTACAAAGCCTATTTCTGGCAACGATCCAAAATCCAGTGGAAAAAATCCCACTGTTTTTTTGAGGAGGGAACCAGAGAGGTGTTTAACTCTTATGTCAGCCTACAGAAAAATGTCATCTCTGGAGCACTTTATAATCAGCATGTTTGATACCCAAGGCTATTCAATAAAGGCTGGGACACACTCTGTGACCCCATGGGAGCTTTGTGACATATTTGCAATGTAACTGGAGCTGTATTGTTGGAGGGTTATGGCAGACAGTGCTAGAAATGAAGGGAGGATGTCTGCTCAGGTGCTCTTTGGGTATACTTCTTCTTTGAAAAATTTTTTTGGGGACACTTAAATGGCATTGAAACTACCAAGGAACATTCATATATATAAACCACATTTATTAATTTATTTTATAAAGACAATTTCAATAATAGCAGACTTGAAATTGGTTATATTTATTTCTGATGAAAATATATATATACATAAATATGCACATGTAGATAAATACATATATTTATATGTATGTATGTATATATTTACACACACACACACACACACATATATATATATATATATATGGAGCCTAACATGCATGTCTTTAGACAGTGGGAGAAACCGGAGCACCCAGAGAAAAACAAACTGGGAGAACATGCAAACTCCACACAGAAAAAGGTCCACAACCTTCTTGCTGTAGGACAGCAGTGCTCACCACTGCTCCACTGTGCCTTCCTAAACTTGTGGAGTAATTCTTTAAACGTTTAGAAAACGCTCTTATCAACACTCAGTCGAACCATTTGAAGGTCCTCTGAAACAGATTCTTCTTCTTTTTGAGACCGTCCGCATCAACAGATGCAACAGCAGCTACAGCTCCATCATTTAAAGACACGGAGGCTGCAGCTCCATCAGCTGTGACAGTTGCAGCTAAAACACTATTGCCCTTACTGACAGTTGGCAAACAATCTGCACTGTCTGTGCTGTCATTGTTGGTTGCAGCCGCTGACACTTCCTTAGTGGGAGCAGCAGTGTCTGTTGCACAGTCACAAATGTTGGTCACTGAAGGTCCTGTTGGATTTTCATGACTGGTAATGTCAGCCTGGGCCCTCACTCTGCGGAAAAATTTCAGGGTCCTCTGAAACAGATTTTTCTTCTTCTTCTTTGTGAGACCATCCATATTAACAAGTGTAATGGCAGCTCCATCATTTAAAGAAATGGAGGCTGCAACTCCATCAGTTGTGTCCACAGCAGCTGAAGCTCCGTCATTATTGCTGTTAATGACAACTGACCCACAATCAGTGTCCACACTCTCATTATCGGTTGCAGCAGCCGAATATTCTTTAGGGGGAACAACACTTCTGTCAGTTGAAGAAATGGTGGCTGCAACTCCATCAGTTGAGCCAGTGGCAGCTGAAACTTCCCCATCATTGTTGGTACTGATAATTGGCACACAGTCAGTGCCTGCACTGTTATCATTTGTTGCAGCAGCTAAATCTTCCTCAGCGGGAGCAGCACTTCCATCAGTTAAAGAAATGATGGCTGCAGCTCCATCAGTTGAGCCAGCAGCAGCTGAAGCTCCGTCACTGACTGTGTGCCAACTATCATTGGTGTTACTGATAATTTGCATACAGTCAGTGTCTGTACTGTCATCATGGGTTGCAGCAGCTAAATCATCCTCAGTGGGAGCAGCACTTCCATCAGTTAAAGAAATGAAGGCTGCAGCTCCATCAGTTGAGCCAGTGGCAGCTGAAACTTCACCATCATTGGTGCAAGAGACAGTTGACACACAATCAGTGTATGTACTGTCATCATTGGTTCCAGCAGCTGACACTTCTATAGCAGGAGCAGCAGTGTCTCTGACTCCATCATGAAGGTTGGTGGTCGCTGAGGATCCTGTTGGAATTTCATGACTGGTAATCTCAACCCGGGCCTTCACTCTGCGGAGAAATTTGAGGGTCCTCCGAAACAGATTTTTCTTCTTCTTCTTCCTCTGCGTGAGACCATCTATATTAACAGTTGTAACTGCAGCTGCAGCTCCATCATTTAAAGAAATGGAGGCTGCAGCTCCATCAGTTGTGTCAGCAGCAGCTGAAGCTCCATCATCATTGGTGTTAGTGACAGCTGGCACACAATCAGTGTCCTCATTGTCATTATTGGTTGCAGCAGTGTCTCTGTCTCCATCATGAAGGTCAGTGGTCATTGAGGGTCCTGTTTGATTATCATAACCGGTAATCTCAGCCCGGGCCTTCCCTCTATGGAAGAATTTTCGGGTCCTCTGAAAAAGATTCTTCTTCTCCTTCTTCTTGGGACCATCCCTATCAACAGGTGCAGTGGCAGCTGCAGCTCCATCATTTAAAGAAATGGAGGCTGTAGCTCCATCAGTTAAGCCAGCTGCAACTGAGAGTCCATCATCTAAGGGTTCCATGGGGCAAACAGACATTAAATGATGGGCAGCACATCTATAGGCACTGGTGTCCTTTGTTTGGTCCAGGTGAGTCATTGTCACAAAACTGTGTTTTAGGGCTTCCCTGGCTGTGATTCTCTTTGCAGCATTCCAATGGAGACAAGATTTTAGGAACCCTAAAAACTGCATCCTATCTTGGTACTCAAGATTATCCCTTGTCTGAGAGAAGTTTTGTACTGCCCACTCCAAACTTGGTGACCCAGCCCAATCTGATGTAAAAGCTTTGAGCTTGATACCCATTCCCTTCTGATATTCCTGTGGGCTCTTAAATCTCCATCCCCACCCTGATGGACTGCTGGGGTGGCGCTCCCTGATGAAATACTGAGAGGTGTACACACCAGCCCTCAGCAGGCGGGCCTCTGGTGGACCCAGCAGACGCACCATTTCTCTCAGTGAATAATATGAACAATTTATAGGAAAGATAGGCTTGCCAAAGTAAAGGAATGCCAGGGTGCATCCTAATCCCCACATATCAACGGCCTCAGACAAAGGGAGGCCCCACATCACCTCTGGAGCCCTGAATCCATATAACTGCATCAAAGTACCAACCTGCACTTGGTTCACTGGCTCAGCCATGCCAAAGTCAATCAGTTTCACCCTGAAGGGCTGATCCTTGTGATTGACAAGCATGATATTGTCAGGTTTCACATCTGTGTGAAAAATGCCAATATCTGCCAAGGCTTTCAATGCTACAAGCATCTGGTGGGTCACAGGGCAAATTTCATTAACACACAAGCTGCGCTCACAAACCATATCAAAAAGGCTCTTGTCCAGTATCTCAAAGGCCAGACATGAGACGTTGTTGAACTTAAAACTTTCAATGAATCTCACAAAGTTATTTTTGTCAGGGTCAAGAGCCCTGATTTTTTCAATGGCTTTCAATTCTCTGCCATGACTGTCACCTTCTTTGGGGATCTTTACTGCCACTATGTCATCGGTGCTTAAATTAATACACCTGGCAACCTTGCCAAAAGCTCCCTCTCCAATAAAATCCCAGACCAGATAGCTGGTGGAGTTGCTGGAGAGTTCATCGCGCTTCTTCACAGGAAATGTGTCAGTCTCACTTTCACTATCTGGGCTTGAAATTGAAATGGTTGCAAAAGCCATTTTTGCAGTCAAATGTGTCAAAATGCTCTCTACACAGATGTAGTTCAATTTCCTCAGGGTCGTACCTACTAGGTAGCGTACCGCTTGGTTGAGCAGGCAACATAGAACCCGGGAAACATAGGACCTTTGTTGTGTAAGCGGGGAACATAGAAGCTTTTTTGCAGGGTTAAGTGGGAAACATAGAACCCTGGGAACACTGATATGCTCCCAACTCCAAGGTTAATCTTGCTGGTAATTTGGCTCAATGGCATTTGTTTGCCTTGTTGAGGAGAGCCCTCAGCTGCTCCTGGGAGGTAGCCTCCTTCTGCTGCATCAGGTCAGCGTGGCCTTTGGTGACACCCCAACCATCAGGTTTGGCCATCGCGGGGCAGAAGGGACGGCCAGAGGCAGGCTTCAGCTTCTCCCAGTAGTCACGACGGGCCCTACAGAGAGGAATACCTTTACTTAAAACCACACCGGGCTAATCGGAGGGAAAACAAGGAAAAAATTAAAGAAAGAAATCTCTACAATACCTCACTCTGACCCAAGGCTTGGTGTGCATCTCCAGACCACTGCCCCAGTTGCCATGCTTCTCAGAGCCAGCAGGCAGGAAACCCCTCTCAGGTGCCAGCTCCTCAGCCAGGGCACAGGTGTGATAGGGTTCAAATCCACTGCAGCCTCCAATGTAACAGATACCAACATTGTAGGTTTCCCGGGCATATTTCTGCATGTCCCATCTGGTCAGGATTCTCGGCTCCAGACCTGTTAAAGAACACACAGTTGTAATTTACTGTCTTCCATGTCAGCGACTGAGATATTTGATTTAGATTGAGACATTAAACAGTATGATTTAACATCAGTCTTGAGGGTGTATATTTACTGAAGGGGAACTCTGGCAGATCAATGAAACCCTGGCGGTTGCAGTCAGGAGTGTGGTAAGCCAGCGGTTGGCTCATGTAGTGAGCTTTCAGCCCGGCTCTCTCCACTCCCTCCTTCATCATCCTCACAGTTTTTACACAGGTCTCTGGGTCAAAGTGGCAGTTGACGCCCACAATCTGAGCCCCTACAAAAGATGAAATATGCACACATTTATCACGGCTCAAATATGCTACAGGAAACATGTTTCATTTATCCTGACAGCAAAAATGTGTGAAAGGAAAAAAATACAGGCCTAGGTGACAAGTGGTGCAGCTTCTGTGTTGCTTTCTTTAGCAATATGTATTTTGTCTGTCAGTGTCTGTTCTTACTTCCACTCAGTGATGGACTGGGACCAAAAAGAGGCCCCGGCATTTTTGACACAGAGGCCCCATGGCAGTGCATCGGCCAGCCAGGGGTGAAAAATTTTCATATTATTTTACAAAAAAATATGCATTTTTACGTCATTTTAGATCATCAGTTCCTTATTTGTGAAAGAACAGGCATGGTGTCTCATATCCCCCCTCCCACATATTACTAGGTACTATGATTGATGATTTTACACATACTAACACAAAAAACACTACCACTGGCAGAACGTTTCAGAGCGCCACAGAGACACAGAGTGTTCCACAACTACCATAGAAACTCACATTCACTCACTGCCTTGATGCACAATAGAAGAGGAGATATACAGACACAGTCATTATGAATGATAAAATTGATTAGTGGCTTGCATGGGAGCATGTGTAAAGCTAACCATATGATGAGAATGCAGAAATTCAGAACACACACCGAGAAATCAACTCACTACAATCGCACTGGTACAGTAGACAACAATGCACAGCACACAAGATAATAAGGCAGCAGCAAAACCCCCATAAATTCAGGCACGTTCAAAGGCCAGACTAATAACCTCAGTTAATAATACTAGCTCTATGTCTACCAAAACAGAAAACCTGAAATCAAACACCACACAACTTCATCCTAAAGGCTTAGCCTACTTCCGCCATTAACCATAGGCGCCCCCTCTTGGACAGGAAATACAGCACAACCAAATTATAACAACAGAAACATAAATCTTACACCAACCACAATGCATATTACAATAGCTTCACCAAAACATGAAAAGAGCACTGCACAGCCACAGTGCACATTTCAATAGCTCTATCAAAAGCACTAGTTACAACAGAAACAAGAAGGACCCTATGTGTTATAAGCCATAATAAATGTTACAGCAGCCACAATGCATATTGCAATAGCTTCACCAAAACATGACAAGAGCACTGCACAGCCAGAGTATAAAAATAAAGGTGTCTTTCAGTGTCTTCTTTAAAATCTCTTCTTAAGACTCACATTTATCGTATGGTCTTTTCTTAATTGAACTGTTTTTGAATTATTTGATGTTTTATTGTTTTATGTACTAATTGTTTTTATTGTGTAATTGTTTTTATTGTTAAGCACGTTGTAACTCCGTTTTGAAAGGTGCTATACAAATTAAGTTATTATTTATTATTATTATTATTATTATTATTATTATGTCTTACCTTTAAGTAGTTAGCAGGCTGCGAAGGAGTTTGCTCTTCTCTGAGGCAGAGGCCGTACTGCTAGCTGCACTTGCTGCAGAGGTGCTCGGTCTGTCGCCGCCGGGTAAACACTTTTTTGTAAATAAATCTGATATTTTGGCATACTTTTCACTCTCCGCGAGCATAGCTTTCCTTTTTTTCTCTCTCTTTTTCTCCGCTCCACCGTTCTCCACCCGTCTTTTCGTGCCTCGATCCATTTTCTTTTCTTGTTGTGATGTTGTCGTTGACGTTGAGTGCATTACCCATCATTCGTCACTTGTCAGATGTCAAATGTCATCACTCAAAGGTCGCGAGAAAATGCTTGATGACCAAAAACACTTTATATTACCGTTAGCCCCATTTCACTCATATTTATTTAAAATTATATTTAGACTACTACTTATATGTATATTGTGGCCGATGGAAATGTTTTGGGCCGCCAAGAAAAGATTTATTTATTTATTTATTTATTTTTTTGCCTGCCAGCTGGCGGCCACAGCACCATGCGGCAGTTCTGGCATTTGCCCAAATGCCAGATGGCCAGTCCGTCACTGCTTCCACTCGATGGCGCCAGAGTCAGTCAGATAAAACTTTAAAAAAAAAAAAAAAAAAAAGTCCAAAGCCTCACTGCATACAATTTCTGTAGTACCTCATTATGTGCAAATAGTTTCCTCACATTGTAAGTCCACCCTGTTTAAATCAATGAGGGCAGGCTTAATGACAGAAACACCTCTCTGTATAATGAAACCACAGCACCGGATACATCATTTTTCCTTCATTTATTTAAATTTCTTTTTTGTGGTGCTGTTGAAATTCCTAGCCTTCATGAAGGCAGGATTTATTGCCGCCTCTATAGACTGTACTGTACCTAATGAAGTGGCAGCTGATTGTAATTTGAAGAGGTCTCCAGTGTCTGTGCATTCCTGTAGTCAAACATTCTGCTCATGGTGGTCCCAATTTTGTGTTGTCAGACCTAGCCCTCCTCGGGCTGACGTGTTAGAAAAATGTTTAATTTCTAGGTCACAAGAATCCTGAAGTTGTTTGATTGTCTGAGCTTAAATTGTGTCACTGATGTCTGCAATAGGCTGTGTCCACCCACTGTGGGACAGGATGTTTAATACCCTTTGATACAGTTGATTGAAAAATTGAGATCTTGTGGTACCAGCTCTGACAAGTTTGACGGCACAGTCTCCAGGGCTGATTCCGTTCAGGTCTCCCTCAGGTCCAATACACAGGGTGACAGCCACAGGCTTTCCGGTGGTCTTCAAAACCTGGACAGCCCACTCAGCCTCTTCCACATGCTCAAAGTATTGCAAGCAATAAACACAGAAAAACCCACCTAAGCAAGAATATTCATGTTTAAGATGCAATGTGTATTTCTTATACCCTTACAAATGAAGTATAAAGTATAAAAATATGATCACTGTGGGCAGCTAAAGATGTCAGACCTCATTTTAAAGCTGCTATATATTTTTTAATTATCACAGTGAATCAAATAACTGTATTGTGAAGGCCTGCATCTTTACTGTTGGGTTCACTCTAACCACTTATTTTCTGCTGCAGAAAGCAGTTTTTACAAACAAAAAGCTCTTCAAACCAACAGAACACTACCTACTCAGCACCAAACAGCAGATAGACACAGTTAGAGACCAGCTGGTGACCACAATGGAGCATTTAGCATCAAAGGCAAGGCTAAGAGAGAGTGAATATTGGCCAAAAACATGACTCAATAGTAAAAGCCTCAGTTCCCCATAAATGCCACCAGACTCTATTGACAAAAACAGCCATTTTGACTATTGTGGCCAGCCTAAGGCACACCTGTGCAATATTCATGCTGTCTAATCAGCATCTTGATATGCCACACCTGTGAGGTGGGATGAATTATCTTGGCAAAGGAGAAGTGCTCACTAACACAGATTTAGACAGATTTGTGAACAATATTTGAGGGGAAATGGTCTTTTGTGTATATAGAAAATGTTTTAGATCTTTGAGTTCAGCTCATGAAAAATGGGAGCAAAAACAAAAGTGTTGCGTTTATATTTTTGTTCAGTGTAGCAGTGAATTAATCCAGTTTATTATAATCAAGGGACATCAAAAATGCAGACTGAAATGTGTTTCACTTTGCCGGACAACAATAGTAGTTACAAATTGTAGTGGTAATAGTAGTACTTACGAAAACTGAAAACAATTGTATGATGTCTTCAGTGGCTCTAAAGTCTGAGTAACCCTGATGATGTGAGATTTGAGTCTTTACCAGGCAGGGAGGGTCTAATGAAAATGTTACATGATGGGAAATGAAGAGTGCAATGATTTTGGTGCATAAAACTCAGCATATCTTGGCTCATTTTTAAAATCTGGCTCTTGCGAGTCCCATAGCTTGAAGAACAATTCTTAATGTCATTTGCCTTTTCAGATTTTTCACACAATTTAATCTCACGCCCAATTTCCCAACAGTGTTCACTACATACCCCTGCAATCGAGAAGTCCACATTTTTCTTGACAAAGACATCAGTCTGTTTCTTAAAGATGGCCTTGACCTCATTCTCGCTCTTGCAGCTGAGGTAAGAGGGAGTCTGAGAGACTCCTCCTGCCACCAGAGCATCACCCTCATTGGCCACCTTCCTGGCCAGGTCACAAGCTGCTTCGTTTATCTGCTGCCCCTGCAGATCAAAAGAAAATTCACTTTACATGCATCTTTCATGTCAAGAGAACACAAAGTGTTTGCTTCTGCTCTTGCTGCAGGAACCATGACTAATCAGACAATAGACAACCACTGGCTTATAATGATAGCAAACCAGGAGCAAGTCAGCGCAGCCCATCTTCCTCATGAAACATGCAAAACAGTTCTCAGCATTCCATTCGAACAAATTCTTCCAAATGAACAAGACAGCAAGTGGCTCCAAATGGAGTTTCAGGAACTAGTGGGTCAAGTAGTGGTTTCCTCTATTCCAACTTTCCAAACATTTAAAGACGCCATTGGGCTTGCATGACACTGATGAGAAAAAGGCTACAGATATGATACAAATAATGCAGTACATCAATGATGTACAAAACTCTGACAAGGCAATACGGGACATGGAGAACATCACACTACACGGACGGCAGGCAGGAATCATAACTGCAGTGGCTGACTTCCACTGCAGTATGACATCCACCGACCTCCTTTACAAACACTTTTACAACACATCTTCAAACTCAGAGACTGGCACATTGTTTCAGCTCAGGAACAAAATTAACCGGAGGAACGTCAGCACATCAGCACTCGGGGACCACTACAGACCAAATGACACTTTCATCCAGGATGTAACAGATGCCTCAATAATCACAGCTACCCTGCATCATTTCAGTATGGGCTCAAAAGATGACTCTCCCAAAACAAACTGCCCACCTGCCAGTTTTGGATCACTGGAAGAGAAACGAAAGTGGTTTGATACACAACTTTCAGACATTGTAAGTACATACATCATGAATGACCATACTGCATCATACTCCCCAGTTTCAACCTCAGTCCCACAAAGCTGATCAGACACAGAGGTTGAGAAAATGATCCAGTGCCTGTTTGAGGGATGCATTCATCCACCATTACACAATGTATCACAGTTAAGAAAACATGTGCAAGAGGCACATAATTTCACTTTTACAGACCATGGCAGTACAAGTACAACACTACCACAAAAATGCAACTCTAATGCAAGGACAGATGGGGGTACTTAACTACCACAGCACATTCCTGAAAGTGGCCATGCTAGAGCGTGACTTCCAAGATGCCGTCAAAGAGGGCGACGGAGAGAGACTTTGTCGCCTGTGGAAGTTTAAAATGCTCCATTTCAAAGATGCAGGCCGTCATCGCTACAGCCTTGAGGCTCTCAAACTCCAACTTGACCTCCATGCCCAGCTGAGTCCTACTGAGGCTCACAGGCTGAAGTGGAACCGCACAGTCAGCACCAGAAGACAGTAATCGCCATGGACCTAAATTGTGAACATTATGTCCTCTACACAAAGAAATGCATTTCACGCATTGGTGCCAACATCAGTTTTCCAGTAGCACAAACCATGAGCCAAACCCTTGGTGAGGGTGAAGGATTTGGTGGACTGTTTTGACCGAGGCTGTGACCTTAGACCAGAATCTGTCCGACACACAACTCCAAACAAAGACACGGACATCACTGTAATGACAGCTGTACTACATAAACACAGGGTTTTCCATTATCAGCCAGGAAGATCATACTTCTCATTCAGAAACCAACAAGCAAACCCTCTCCATCATCTCAAAATGCCAGAACTCAAGAAGTGGATCAATGAACGCCAAATCATGGCCCATAGAAAAAAATATCTTTGCTACAGACACTCTATAGGAAGCAAGTGTCAACCATTGATGACCTGAAGATCTGGGTCTCCCCCTTTCTCCCTTGTGCTCCCTCTCTACTACCTGTGATAGGGCAATTGTATGAAACCACGTTTTCTAATAAGAAATTTTAGTTTCTATTATAGATTTGATGTTGATTCCGTAAGTTTTACATTTGATTGTAATAAAATATTCAAATGTTAATTGTCTCATTTTTTAATGTTTTTTCTTGGGGAGGCAGGTTGCAGCTTTTAAACGAAAAAGAGTAGCACTTATTTGCTGATGTTAATATTCAGAGCTGTCTTTTACATATCTTAATATTTAATAAGATAAAAAGATGTACTGCACCCAGGTCAGTCAGTTTAAGATTAGTCTTTCATTATATGATTGCCTGAAATAAGATTTGTTGTTAACACAAGATAAAGAGACTTTCATGTTTTGTTCTATGACATAAAATGCATAGGTAAATACCCCACTGATGAATTTTGAAGCTTTTATGGATCTTTAAAAAGGCTGTTGCCAAAAAGTGGTTAAACGAGACCACCAACATCCTCACCTCAACCAAAACCTTACAGCCATGCTGTGGAGCTGTAATTAACACATGCTACTGTGGTGGAGTTCGTAACGTTAGCGTTTTACTTATGGAGATTGCATTTAGGCTTCAAAACTCATAACGTAAAAAGTATCATAAAAGTTTGTTTGTTACAAAGCTTATTTCTGGCAACGATCCAAAATCCAGTGGAAAAAATCCCACTGTTTTTTTGAGGAGGGAACCAGGGAGGCGTTTAACTCTTATGTCAGCCTACAGAAAAATGTCATCTCTGGAGCACTTTATAATCAGCATGTTTGATACCCAAGGCTATTCAGTAAAGGCTGGGACACACTCTGTGACCCCATGGGAGCTTTGTCACATATTTGCAATGTAACTGGAGCTGTATTGTTGGAGGGTTATGGCAGACAGTGCTAGAAATGAAGGGAGGATGTCTGCTCAGGTGCTCTTTGGGTATACTTCTTCTTTGAGAAATTTTTTTGGGGACACTTAAATGGCATTGAAACTACCAAGGAACATTCATATATATAAACCACATTTATCAATTTATTTTATAAAGACATTTTCAATAATAGCAGTTTATAATATATTTATTTTTGATAAAAATATATATGTACATAAATATACACATATAGATAAATACATATATTTATTTATATGTATGTATGTGTATATATATATATATATATATATATATATATATATATACACATATATATATACATACATATGTAGACATATAAATGTACACACACACACACACACATATATATATATATATATATGGAGCCTAACATGCATGTCTTTAGACAGTGGGAGAAACCGGAGCACCCAGAGAAAAACAAACTGGGAGAACATGCAAACTCCACACAGAAAAAGGTCCACAACCTTCTTGCTGTAAGACAGCAGTGCTCACCACTGCTCCACTGTGCTTTCCTAAACTTGTGGAGTAATTCTTTAAACGTTTAGAAAACGCTCTTATCAACACTCAGCCGAACCATTTGAAGGTCCTCTGAAACAGATTCTTCTTCTTCTTCTTCTTTTTGAGACCGTCCGCATCAACAGATGCAACAGCAGCTACAGCTCCGTCATTTAAAGACACGGAGGCTGCAGCTCCATCAGCTGTGACAGTTGCAGCTAAAACACTATAATCATTGCTCTTACTGACAGTTGGCAAACAATCTGCACTGTCTGTGCTGTCATTGTTGGTTGCAGCAGCTGACACTTCCTTAGTGGGAGCAGCAGTGTCTGTTGCACAGTCACAAATGTTGGTCACTGAAGGTCCTGTTGGATTTTCATGACTGGTAATGTCAGCCTGGGCCCTCACTCTGCGGAAAAATTTCAGGGTCCTCTGAAACAGATTTTTCTTCTTCTTCTTTGTGAGACCATCCATATTAACAAGTGTAATGGCAGCTCCATCATTTAAAGAAATGGAGGCTGCAACTCCATCAGTTGTGTCCACAGCAGCTGAAGCTCCGTCATTATTGCTGTTAATGACAGTTGACCCACAATTAGTGTCCACACTCTCATTATCGGTTGCAGCAGCCGAATATTCTTTAGGGGGAACAACACTTCTGTCAGTTGAAGAAATGGTGGCTGCAACTCCATCAGTTGAGCCAGTGGCAGCTGAAACTTCCCCATCATTGTTGGTACTGATAATTGGCACACAGTCAGTGCCTGCACTGTTATCATTTGTTGCAGCAGCTAAATCTTCCTCAGCGGGAGCAGCACTTCCATCAGTTAAAGAAATGATGGCTGCAGCTCCATCAGTTGAGCCAGCAGCAGCTGAAGCTCCATCACTGACTGTGTGCCAAATATCATTGGTGTTACTGATAATTTGCACACAGTCAGTGCCTACACTGTTATCATTTGTTGCAGCAGCTAAATCTTCCTCAGCGGGAGCAGCACTTCCATCAGTTAAAGAAATGATGGCTGCAGCTCCATCATTTGAGCCAGCAGCAGCTGAAGCTCCGTCACTGACTGTGTGCCAACTATCATTGGTGTTACTGATAATTTGCATACAGTCAGTGTCTGTACTGTCATCATGGGTTGCAGCAGCTAAATCATCCTCAGTGGGAGCAGCACTTCCGTCAGTTAAAGAAATGAAGGCTGCAGCTCCATCAGTTGAGCCAGTGGCAGCTGAAACTTCACCATCATTGGTGCAAGAGACAGTTGACACACAATCAGTGTATGTACTGTCATCATTGGTTCCAGCAGCTGACACTTCTATAGCAGGAGCAGCAGTGTCTCTGACTCCATCATGAAGGTTGGTGGTCGCTGAGGATCCTGTTGGAATTTCATGACTGGTAATCTCAACCCGGGCCTTCACTCTGCGGAGAAATTTGAGGGTCCTCCGAAACAGATTTTTCTTCTTCTTCCTCTGCGTGAGACCATCTATATTAACAGGTGTAACTGCAGCTGCAGCTCCATCATTTAAAGAAATGGAGGCTGCAGCTCCATCATCATTGGTGTTAGTGACAGCTGGCACACAATCAGTGTCCTCATTGTCATTATTGGTTGCAGCAGTGTCTCTGTCTCCATCATGAAGGTCAGTGGTCATTGAGGGTCCTGTTTGATTATCATAACCGGTAATCTCAGCCCGGGCCTTCCCTCTATGGAAGAATTTTCGGGTCCTCTGAAAAAGATTCTTCTTCTCCTTCTTCTTGGGACCATCCCTATCAACAGGTGCAGTGGCAGCTGCAGCTCCATCATTTAAAGAAATGGAGGCTGTAGCTCCATCAGTTAAGCCAGCTGCAACTGAGAGTCCATCATCTAAGGGTTCCATGGGGCAAACAGACATTAAATGATGGGCAGCACATCTATAGGAACTGGTGTCCTTTGTTTGGTCCAGGTGAGTCATTGTCACAAAACTGTGTTTTAGGGCTTCCCTGGCTGTGATTCTCTTTGCAGCATTCCAATGGAGACAAGATTTTAGGAACCCTAAAAACTGCATCCTATCTTGGTACTCAGGATTATCCCTTGTCTGAGAGAAGTTTTGTACTGCCCACTCCAAACTTGGTGACCCAGCCCAATCTGATGTAAAAGCTTTGAGCTTGATACCCATTCCCTTCTGATATTCCTGTGGGCTCTTAAATCTCCATGCCCACCCTGATGGACTGCTGGGGTGGCGCTCCCTGATGAAATACTGAGAGGTGTGCGCGCCAGTCCTCAGCAGGCGGGCCTCTGGTGGACCCAGCAGACGCACCATTTCTCTCAGTGAATAATATGAACAATTTATAGGAAAGATAGGCTTGCCAAAGTAAAGGAATGCCAGGGTGCATCCTAATCCCCACATATCAATGGCCTCAGACAAAGGGAGGCCCCACATCACCTCTGGAGCCCTGAATCCATATAACTGCATCAAAGTACCAACCTGCACTTGGTTCACTGGCCCAGCCATGCCAAAGTCAATCAGTTTCACCCTGAAGGGCTGATCCTTGTGATTGACAAGCATGATATTGTCAGGTTTCACATCTGTGTGAAAAATGCCAATATCTGCCAAGGCTTTCAATGCTACAAGCATCTGGTGGGTCACAGGGTGAATTTCATTAACACACAAGCTGCGCTCACAAACCATATCAAAAAGGCTCTTGTCCAGTATCTCAAAGGCCAGACACGAGACGCTGTTGAACTTAAAACTTTCAATGAATCTCACAAAGTTATTTTTGTCAGGGTCAAGAGCCCCGATTTTTTAAATCACGTTCAATTCTCTGCCATGACTGTCACCTTTTTTGAGGATCTTTACTGCCACTATGTCATCGGTGCTTAAATTAATACACCTGGCAACCTTGCCAAAAGCTCCCTCTCCAATAAAATCCCAGACCAGATAGCTGGTGGAGTTGCTGGAGAGTTCATCGCGCTTCTTCACAGGAAATGTGTCAGTCTCACTTTCACTATCTGAGCTTGAAATTGAAATGTTTGCAAAAGCCATTTTTGCAGTCAAATGTGTCAAAATGCTCTCCAAACACAGATGTAGTTCAATTTCCTCAGGGTCGTACCAACTAGAATTAGGTTTCCTAACACTTGGCTGTCACCTCTGACACACCCACCAAACAAGAGAAAATGCACACCAAATCACACTGTCACTGTGTTGGTGTACACTAGTGGGTATACTTACAATGTTGGTTTGGATGTTTTGTGATGTCACAAAGGATAGAAGCGGACGGAATGACGTTACTGTCACGTGGTCCGTCCACCCTGTTGAAAAAACCAGCATGGACCAGACCAGCATGGACCAGCATGGACCAGCAGACATTATGCTGGTCCATGCTGGTTTTGTTGTGTTTTGGTATGCTGGTATGCTGGTATGCTGGTTCATGCTGGTTTATGCTAGTATGCTGGTTGATGCTGGTATGCTGGTTTATGCTGGTTGATGCTGGTATGCTGGTTTATGCTGGTTGATGCTGGTATGCTGGTTTATGCTGGTATGCTGGTTTATGCTTGTATGCTGGTTTATGTTGGTATGCTGGTTTATGCTGGTATGCTGGTTTATGCTGGTTGTGTTGGTTGCTTGGGTGCTGGGTTCACCAGAACAAAACATAATAGGCTACTGGTGACCAGCATCCCAGCACCAATAGACAACATAATGCTAGTGATGACTAAAATAGGAAACTGTGATATTATGCTGGTCAACAGTACTAGATATATTGAGGATGTTAACTTGTTTATCAAGGTGGGATTGAATGTTGGAATTATGATAAAAGTCAGATCATATGAAAATATTACAATGCCTCTTTGTGTCATACATGCTCATAACTACCAAAATAAGACAATGTAGGTTTTAACAGTATGGCTATTTAATATACAAGAGCAACACAAAAGCAAAGAACAAGCAAACACATAACATATTATTAACATACCCTCTAAAACATATTCAACAAACTTACCCCAACATCTGCATTTAATGTATAAGAACAACAAAAGAATGAAGAACAACAAGCAAACACATAACATAACATCCCCCCTAAAACATAGCAAACAGCAAACTTACCCCAACATCTGCATTAAAAACATGATTAAATGGCTTTTTTTGTGTGTCTGTTAATGTCCATTATTTTTTCTGTCAGGTACTGTCCAGCCTTTCCTAATCTGGCCCGGAGCTCTGCCTCATCCACATTTTTAGTCTGAAGCCAGTCCTTGGAGCAGACTGAGAATAAAGGCACAGATAAACAGTGTTTGTCACACCAGAACAAAGAAAGATTTAATACTCCATATGAATAATAGTTGTTGGCATCCTGCAAAGACAGTGTGGTTTCTACCGCTAAGAATTCCATACCTTTCAGTGTGTGGAGTTTCTCTGGGGTCAAAGGCATCCTTTTTGTTTTGGTGGTGGGGCATTCCTTGCCTGTAAGGCTCCTTTCCCCCAGAGTCTTGGTGCCCCATATTGCCACGCCCAACTCCTTCACAAACATCGAATCACGGGTGTGATTATTTATTCTTCTCCACAGCTCTCTTCTGAGTTTCACCCCTTGTCCCAAGTGAATCTGACAAAAATCCAAAACAAAAGTAATCAGGGTATCAGATTGTACATTTGCATACAAAAGTCAAAACACTTTAAGTTTCGATGGTAGGCTAACCAATACAGATGCAGAGGTCTTGTTTGGTTCCATATACCTACACAAATACAGGAAAAAATAGAACCAAACTGTCAATTTTTTGGGGGGTCCAGAAATGACTCAAAAATTAGTTTGAGAATGCAAATGATTTACAAAAATTAGAAATACAAAACATGGACAAAATTAACACTATTTTAGTTGCTGTCAATGAAATATAGTACATATGAAAAATATATATCTCTAATTTTGAGGTGGATAAAATTGTGTTTGTGCATGCCTACACAAGACATGGTGCACTGAATTTGAGGGTAGGCGTACTACAGATGTACATTCTACAGTTTCTGCATATGGTGAGTGAGCGAGTGAGTGAGTGAGTGGGTGAGTGGGTGGGTGAGTGAGTGAGTGAATGAGTGAGTGAGTGAGTTTGGTGTCTGTGGGTCAAAATGGGGTGTTGTAGCATGTATACTCAATGAATTCCTTTTTCTTTTACATGTTCTCCAAATCTTCACAGGAAACAAACCAAAGCCATGGAGTTTCAGGTTGAAAAATTATATCTGTATTATTTTTCTTTTAGTAAGAATCTGAAATGACCCAAACAATGTACATAGAATAGCTGTTAAAGTTTTGTAGCTATGCTTGTCGTAGCAATGTATTGTATGCATTTATAGTAAACAGGACAAATATTTTACTTCGTCTCCTTCTAGAGTCAGCTCCACCCTTTCCTGCTCCTCTGGATTCTCACTGTCAGACTCTGCAACAGAATAGAACACAATGTAAACTTCAACAGCGACACCTTGCCTCAATTCACCAACTTGCATCAGGGCCTAAACTTTCACAGTTTGATTTATACCAGTTTAGTAGATACAGGCCTTATTTTCAAGAATCCTTGAGTGATATTTTTGTTGCACTTACTTTTTGAGGTCTCGGGTAGCTTTGGTGCAGAGTCTCTGACAGCTAGAAAGAGAACAAATATTAATCAACCAATCTATTTGTCACATGTAATAAAAGTGTCAGCTCCTTCCATTTGTGCAACAAAAACAGCTCAAGTGACTAGCAATATTTAATACATGTCTACATGTTACATATATACTGTATATATGTATATATTGTGTACTGTATATGCTATAGCCTACAGTTCCTTGCAAAAGTATTCATACCCCCTGAACTTTTCCACATTTTGTCATGTTAGCACAAACTTAAATGTATATTATTGGGATTTGATTTGATAGATCGACACAAAGTAGCGCATCATTGTGAAGTGGAAGGAATATGATATGTGATGTTAAAGACTTTTTACAAATAAAAGTCTGAAAAGTATGGTGTGCATATCGGGTCCGTGTATCATTCGTTCATTCCATTTTCAATTTAAAATCAAAAATCAAAAAACGAAAAAACGGTTTGTTTTTTAATTATTCTTTTAATAATCAAATTCAAAAATACAAAAAACGGTTTGTTTTTCTTATTTTTGATTTTATGCTCACATCAAAAATAGCAAATCGAAAAATGGGCCACGATTGAAATTTGATTTTGATTTTTCATTTGATCCAACTTGCGTGACCCGGAAGATTAAAGTCGTACTTTAATGAGATTAGTTCAAATAAACACAAGAAGTTTGTGCTCTAGAGAAAGGATCAACACTCAGTGAATAACCTAAGCCCTATGATAAGCTAATATGGCAAGGCTTAACTATACAGACCAGTGAGCAGTGATAACTAACATGTCTTTGGGGTCATCGGGTGGGAACCTCCTTTCACCAGTGTTTCATCTGGTTAGAGTCATAATACTACGAGAATAAAGACGTAGTTTTTAAGGAAATAACCAACAACAAACAGAATGTCAGTTTGTCTTTCATGCTGTAGCCTACTTGATTAGGTTCGGGAACCGGCACGTGTCAGTCGAAATGCGCTGTTTGTGACTCCGGGCCCAGCTCTGCCACTGATTGGCCAGTCTGACATCCTGCATAATACATAGGCTATAGAACGTTAGTGAAATGCATAGGCCTCACAGAAACATGCGTTCGTTTGGGGACAAGTTAGTGGTCACGTTACTTGTTCCACAGGCGAAGGACCCCGGACACATAGCCTATAGTAAATACACCGGTTGTAAGTAACCTTTAACATAGCCTACGTGAGTCTTTGTGACTCTTGACTCTTGTCCCCTAACTAACGCTCGTTTCTGTTTCACTAACGATATTTTCACCTGATTAAGTCACATCCTGTTATTTCCTCTGTAAACCTAACGTTACAGCAGCCTGCAAGCATGCTGTGTCAATAAATCAGCTCAGACACTGTTAGAAATGTAATATTTAGCCTAATAACATCATGCTACAGCAGTGATAACGTCAGCTTTAGTCAAATGGCTCTAGCTCTCCCGGTAAATGTCATAAACTCTGGACACATTTTCCCTGTATGTTGACATGATAATGGCCGCGTTTCCCAGATCGCTCTTAGCTTAAGAAGATCTTTCACTAAGAAGGAGTAGTAAGATCGAGCTGACCCACTCTTAACAGCCTTCTTAGCCACCAAACGCTCACAGATCCAGTCGCAGCAGGCACATTAATGATGTTACAACAGTGTGCGCCGTATAGGCTATATTTTGATCTATTGTATAGGTTACTTCAGATTTATATTGTTTGGCATTAATTGGTGACAGAAAAGAACGAATTTCATTCTGCAGGGAAACGTGTGTCCTCACTGCGCATATTGAATCTTGAATCTTGAATATGAAGACCCTGTGTGCGCTCAGAGCTGTGGCACAAGTTACGCACCGAAATCTGGCCTTAGAAAAATAATAATAAGACGAAAAATAAGTAGGTTGTGTGTGACCTATGGCTGATGAGGTGGTGGGTGATCGATGTGCCTGACATCGATTGATTTAGTTTCAGCACCACGGTAGTGGCCAGCTCCTGTTAAGAGTTTCTTACAGAGCGATCTCAAGCAAAATCTTAAATGGATGCAGAAAGTGAAAAGAACGCAATAGCCTAATTTAACAAGTTGCCTCTATTGAAAATACATTTAATCTCTGATTCAATTTGAAAGCTATTTCTCAAGACAAGTTATATAATTACCTTGTTTGCTTTCATTGTGTTTATATCTTAACAGGAGCTGGCCACTACCGCGGTGCTGAAATCAATCGATGTCAGGCACATCGATCACCCACCACTTCATCAGCGCACATACATACATACATCAAGTCACACACAGCCTACTTATTTTTCGTCTTATTATTATTTTTCTAAGGCCAGATTTCGGTGCGTAACTTGTGCCACAGCTCTGAGCGCACACAGGGTCTTCATAAAACATAGATTCAAGATTCAATATGCACAGTGAGGACACACGTTTCCCTGCAGAATGAAATTCGTTCTTTTCTGTTACCAATTAATGCCAAACAATATAAATCTCAAGTATGAAATAGATCAAAATATATACAGTGCGCACTGTTGTAACATCTCCTTGCTTAGTGTAATACTAGTTCTGACCCCCTTTGTGGATGTGCAGTATGTGGTTCTGAGCGAAGCAGTGGCTAATGTGGCACCTTTCCTGATCTCATAATTACGAGATCTTATCTCATGATTACAAGATCCTTATTTCGGTTTCTAATTTATTTATCCAGTTTATGCAATGCGCTTTAATAGTTCCGGGTCACGCAAGTTGGATCAAATGAAAAATCAAAATTTTTGTATTTTTGAATTAGATTATTAAACGAATAATTAAAAAACAAACCGTTTGTTCGTTTTTTAATTTTTGATTTTAAATTGAAAATGGAATGAACGAATGATACACGGGCGAGGTGGCTGCAGTCGTTTTTTGGCACAACATGGGACATTTTTGCTTGGCATTAGGTTCGTTCGAGATGAGCCAGTCCTGCGCAGATTCGATCACCGGCGATCGGCGCACAATGCATGCCGGTTAGTTTTGTGTCCGACTTCATCCCAACTTGCTCTGATGTATTACAAAAGTGGACGGCGATAAAACCGCGAGAGCGAGGCAGCCGCAGTTTTTAGAGCCAGGCGCTGCAGTTGCTCTCCACCGACTGCACCGCCTGGCTCTCACCTGATCTAACAGCTCATTGGTTCAGATGCCCACTCAACAAGATGACATTTTAGATAAACTACTCATTTTTGTTGTATTCTAGAGATTAGCACGCCCAGCTGCATCGCAGTTAAATCCAGTTTAGCAGCTTCCTTAATTTGGTCCTCCATTAACGCGAGTAGTGGCGAAATACCTCGATAGCATCGCTAATGTGGTCTGTAGGATCTGTAGCGGTCACCATTGTTGCTATCCTCACCAGTTACCCACCGGCGTACAGCTTGACATCAGCGTGGCGCTGATTGGCTAATCGCTAGACCCTCGGCGTTCATTGGTCCGTCCATCGTTTGGACGAGATAAATCGCAAATTCATTGCAGTATGCCAGACCAGAGATGCAAGCCTACTCAGCTGAGTGGGCGGGGTCTATGGTCTGGAACCAGGCTAGGCCTGATCACTTTTTTAATGAATTGACATCATTCCAGACAGGATGTTAGTGTGTCTGTGACTTCCTGTACGGACTGAAGGCTGCTGGAAACTGTCGGGAAACTGTCCGACTTCACCGCAGCTTTTTGTCACCGCCCCCCGCTGCGGCCGCCTGCTCTCGTCTACTTTTCAGGCGAGGTGCAGTTCATCTCGAACGAGCCTATTAACTCAGCTCTCACAAACTGCGCCGTGAAGCGTTTGTCACAGACGTGAATAGGACTTCTGGGAATCTGTGCTCGATTACTTGTCCTTATGGACCGGAAATGTGGCTCAGTAAACTGAAATTGACTTTGAGAACTGAAATTTAAGTATGAAAACTGAATCTGCGAACTGAACTATTTGACTAAACTGTCTGAAACACTGTTTGTGTTTTGTGTCAAATTTTTTGTTCTATGTTTTAACTTGTAAAGCACTTTGAGTTGCATTTTATATGTATGAAAAGCACTACAGTATATTAAAGTTTGATTTGATTTGAATGTGCAGTTAGCATAAAATGCCATGTCAAAGCAAAGAATTCAGTTTAATTTTACTAAATTCAGTTTCAAATTATTGCAATTCAGTTTCAAAGAGTAAATTCAATTTCAAATTATGCCATTCAAATTCAATTTCTAAATACAATTATTACAGGTGCCCTATTCAAATTGTACTGAATCTTGGCTTTTACACCAAAACAGACTTGATGGTGTACTGGAGTGCATTATATTAAGCAGTCTTCCTTATACTTTTGTTCAATCCATTCACATACATTGAGGGGGACAAAATATTAGGAACACTTTTCATATAGAGAAATGTCATCACCACTGCAGTTTCCTGGTGATGAGGAATTGGTGTCCAGCCTCTTCAGCAGTTGTTACTGCAATTTGATGTTCAGGGCACGAAGAGTATCATTTTCAGCCTCAACTGCTGCTCTTATCCTCTCCTGCTCCTCCAACCTACAACAGAAGGAAATGTGTCATGACTAACTGACATAAGAAACATCAACTATTTTAGTGAAATTTATTAAGTGACGTTATCTAGCTATTTGTAGTGGAGACAGATGCACGTGCACACAGTTTGTCAATATTCAGAAATCACTAAAAGACCAAATCTAAATTGTGTGTTGACCTAATGTAGCTTATGTAAGAGCAGCTCCATATCATGCTGTTTTGGCATACAATACAGAAAATATCACATCACACAGTGAACTGATGACTATAAACACAATTACTTTGGGAATATAATGGTTACACAGCTCAATAATCCCTTTCAGAAGTGATTTTTTTTTTCAGCAGGAAACTTTTAATTGTCATTATATACTGTATATCCATCTAGTAGTGTTCAGGGTGTCTACAGGTATCAGACAAAGATATACTGAAAAGGTATTTTCAAAGACCGTTTCAGTATATCTTAAACTAATTTTAATTTAATTTAATTAAACTTATTCAAGCATTGCAGGTAAGTAGTGTATATGTGGTCCAACGTAGAAGTAGTTTTTTATGTGGAAATGTGGTTATCAGAGTTAATCTGCATTTTTCCAACAGCTAAATGTGTTGCTCTGACAAAAGAAAACACTTTTTCACACTTAAAGCTGTAAGAGTATAGAATGAGCTTCCAGAGGAAGTAGTGCAGGCTCCATTAGTGAATTCTTTTAAAAATTGGCTTGATAAATTCTGGTTGAATGAGGACTTTTTAGAATATTACAAAGCAAAGATATGATTTTTTTGTAGACTGATTACTGTTGAGGTAATGTGGAATTTATCTTGGATATTTTTGTTATATGTATTTTAAATGACATGTATAGATTATTGAAGTTTTTAACTGTATAATTGAGTGGGGTTTTTTTTGTACTGTATGACTGTTGCTGTTTTGAGTCTGATGTAGAGGATTTGTATCCTACGGAAGCGCATTGCATTCACTGGATAAAAAAAATTAGACATCTTATCTCGTAATTACGAGATCCTGTCTCATAATTACGAGATAAGGATCTGAGGATCTCGTAATTATGAGATCAGGAAAGGTGCCACATTAGCCACTGCTTCGCTCAGAACCACATACTGCACATCCACGATGGGGCGTCGGAACTACTGTAACCAGCTGCCACTCGGGTGGTGCCATCTTGACTATATCCCATATCTTTATTATAATGTGTATATATTGTAAATTACGACGGAGTATTACACTAAGCAAGGACAACAGTGCGCACCGTGTATATTTTGATCTATTTTATAGCCTACATCAGTTTTCGTCTTATTATTATTTTTCTTCCGCCAGATTTCAGTGCGTAACTTGTGCCACAGCTCTGAGCGCACACAGGGTCTTCATAAAACATAGATTCAAGATTCAATATGCGCAGTGAGGACACGCGTTTCCCTGCAGAATGAAATTTGTTCTTTTCTGTCACAAATTAATGCCAAACAATATAAATCTCAAGTATGAAATAGATCAAAATATATATGGTGCGCACTGTTGTCCTTGCTTAGTGTAATACTCTGTCGTAATTTACAATATATACACATTATAATAAAGATATGGGATATAGTCAAGATGGCACCACCCGAGTGGCAGCTGGTTACAGTAGTTCCGACGCCCCATCGTGGATGTGGTTCTGAGCGAAGCAGTGGCTAATGTGGCACCTTTCCTGATCTCATAATTACGAGATCCTGATCTCGTAATTACGAGATCAGGATCTCGTAATTACGACATAAGGTGTCTAATTTTTTATCCAGTGAATGCAATGTGCTTCCGTATTATCATGTATCAGATCTTTTTCATTAAATTTCATTAAATTAAATTAAATTTCATTAAATGCAAGTATAAAGTACAAAGGCAGTATTCAGTGGTAGGTTTAAAAATATGTCACATCAAATGTGAGCTTTCACACAGAGAAGCTTGACTCATTCTGACAAATACAAAGTAAAATATGGATAAATTAAATTAAATGTAGCATTTTTAAGACCTGCAGACACTTGTGATATGACAAGCAGGTTAAATCAAACATTGCTCTAAAGATCAATTCTCATGTCAGAACACATTGAAAGAAAAGCATACATGTTGCTCAGGCCTATTCAAAACTCCCTTACTTTTTTTGGTTTTCCTGCAGTTGCAGAGAAACTTCATTGAATTTCTTTTGATATTTTTTTTTTTTGCCTCCTCAAAAACTTTTTGGGGAACGACTCCACCATCATCATCTTCATCTTCATCATCAGAGAACTGATCATGTAAAACATGCTCTCTGATTTTTTTTGTTGGGGTTGGGCAGAGTGGACTCTGTTTCCTCTTAATTTTCCTCTCTTGAATTATGGCCAAGAGGTTTCCTCTTTTGCCCTCCTCGGCAGCTTTTTTCTGATTTGTCTGGAAAACATGGATAAAAGCATAAATAGGAAAGGACATCAGTACAAGACTTGCATGCATACAAACAAATCAAACATACCCAACAGTGTGAAATCAATATATAATTACTGGATAGATTAATACCATTATTGGAACTTGATCTCAAATATTTCTTTCTTTCTTTCTTTTTGTGTGACTGACGCTGGACGGTTTTTAATTTGGATAGATGCAGAAGATTTAATACTAAAATGTGTCAAGCATAGACTGCCTCAAATAGACTTCTACATTTGAGGTTATTATTACTCCAAGACACTAGATGTCACTGGCGCTGCCGGGTTACTTTTTGTGCTTTTGCTTCATCTCTCTCGGGCGGTGGCGGTGAAGGACTGCTCTCCCGGACTTTCTTCACTCGGACTCGTTTTCCCTTCGCAAGTTCCTCCTCAGTTTCTTCTCTGGACTCTGCAATGTAAACGACATTTGGAGGTAAGTTATGTGATGTTTAAAGAGAATTCTGGTCATTTTAAAAATATGGCTCTATTGCAAGCCTATCACTTGTGAAGACAACGTTAGAAAGTTAGCCGCTAGCTGCTAGCACAAACAGACATTATTTGAAAGCTAAACTGACTTTAATACTGCCATGCGGTACAAATATAGGCTAGTATGTGAGTCATCCTGTCACTAAGAAAATAATATATATATATATATATATATATATATATATATATATATATATATAAACTGATCAGTGCTAGCTTCCCACAGCTAACCTTGCTAGCTAACGTTACTGAGGCTGATGAACTTTTTTTTTTGACGAACTTGAATGGCTAAGGCACGCAGATATCCAAGTTGAGTAATGTTAGTTAAAGGTCTCCAAGTATGACATAGAAGTACGTTGGGTAACTTCACAGTAGTTGCTTTTAAACATTTCGTTGTGGTGACTGTTCATTGAAAATAAAGCTCTTGAATCGTTTTAAGCCATCATTAACTTTACTCACCCTTGAGAAGCAGAATTTGTCCCTTAAAAAAATCATCCTGCCAGCGCACCCAGTATATTTTTAAGGGTCGCAGCCGCTATCAAAATCCTTAATGTAGGATGTAGGAACAATTTCCTTACATCCATCATCAATATATTTGACATAAGCAAACATTTTGTCAGTTAACCTTACCGTTATCTGTAATAGCAATGAATTTCTAAGTGATGCAGTGATTTCTACTAGAACGGCGGGAAGCGCGAGGCTATGTTCGCGAGCTTGTGCCCTGTTGCCATGGTAACAGACTTCTGTCAAGTGTGAGAGATATATAGATAGATAAGATCCCACTTTTAAAGCACTGCCTTACAGATTTTGATGGTTTGGATGAAAAGGTTAGTTATGATTTGTTAAAAATTCACAAATGTCCTTTTAATGAATCTTCCCTTCATAATTCTGATTTGATGTTAACTTAGATAATGACTGTTATATTTCCAAAAGTTGAATCAACACATCTCCAAATCAGTTTCAACAACATTATAATCTTAATGAAGTAGGAGTTATCACAGAACTGCAGGCAGCATCAGTTTTAGCTTGGTGTTAACACCAGCCAACACACATTTACTGAGAGATGGAGCAGGAGAAACACAGAGGGTGATCTTTTATCATAGTTTTGGTTGTCTAGACACACCGGGGGACACACTTACAGTATGTTGAAAAGACATTAAAAAAAAAGTATGTATCAGGCTCAGTCAATAATTACTGTATGTCCATGTTGTTTAGAATGCCAAAACGCAAGTACAAGAAGTTCTTGGAGCCTAACAGTACAATTAAAATACCATGACCAAGACTGGAAAGTCGACATTTGCATGTAAGTCACTTCATGAGAAATATATGATAACACATATGAATTATATGAAATTCAGTCTATTATTCAAAGGATCTATAACTTGTGTCTTACCTGAGTATGTTCTTTTAAGGATGACTGCAAAGATCCACACACTGCAGATGTTGAGGTGAGAGAGTAATGTGCTCTTCAAATTTGTGGTGAGACGGGTTCAGCGATACATCAATATCATACATATTGTTTCAGTAATCAATGATCTGGTATTGCTGCAAAGTGAAAATATTGTCTTTGCACACAAACAGCTGTTTGAGTTATGATGAAACACAATGCTGATTCATCTATAAATCAAAAGGTTGTCTTTTTTCATTTTAAGTTTAAGCAAATGCATTTCCCATAACTCTGTGCTGTTTCTAATATAATAAAAAAAACCCATCTATTTTGAAATTTGCCAGCTTTTTTCCCACAAAAACCTTAACTACAACTACAAAAGACCAGTGAGTATAACAAGTCTATTATATTCTTTTTATTAAAAAGAATATATAATTTTTCATTTGAATATCTGGAAGAGTTCAATAATTAGCCTTTAGTTGTTTTTGTCAGTTAATATACTGTAAATGTAACTGATTGTGTTAAATGGGTCTATGATATTGTCTCATTTCAGTCACAGTCCTTTGAATTGAATTGAAATTGTATCATGGCAGACTTAATTATATCACCAGATATTGTATCTTTCTCCAAAGAATCAATATAATATCACACCATACAGGGTTTTCCTGTATGGTGTGATATTATATTTACTCTCTGAAGGGAGAAAAAGTTAGTAAGAAGTAGTCTGCTGGAGATATTGTAATGTCAGGCCATCAACCTTGATCTATATCATGGGGAAACTTGTGATTTGTTGTAAGACTAGTAAGTACTACATATAGTATTGATCTTTACTATGTGCTTGTGCCATCTCTTCATCCTGTGCAGACGAGGTCTCCATCTGGCCACCCTGATTTGGACTTTGATTCAGATGACACAGCTGACCCGGTGAGTTTTACTACCAACCACACTTGCAAGATTTTGACGTGTTGCTGAAATGGTTTTCTAAAACGACTCTGGGGTCTTCAGGATTTAGCTTGCACTGGCGATCACAGAGATCAAAGGCACAGAACCAGTCCAAACCGGAGTACTGCAGATGTTGAGGTTAGTGATTTATCCACATTTTTTTTATGTAGAGGTCTGAAATTTGATTTCAAAAAGTGTGCAGCAACCCTGCCATCCCTAGTATTGGCTACGCTATTATTCTAATGTTTATGCTGGTGAAATGATTGCACATTTTGAACATTTTCAGCACATTTTAACGATACCGCAATAACACTGATAATTAAGCAATATCACACTCGAGCTCGTGATGTTGTACTGTGATATCGTCACGGCTGTGATTGTCTTCGGCACTCGGCCTGCAGCCTCGTGCCTATGACCGAATCACAGCCGTGACGATATCACAGTACAACATCACGAGCTCGAGTGTGATATTGCTTTTATACAACAGTTCAACAGTTAAATAAGCAAGGCTGATTAAGAAATGTTGAAAAATGAGGACAAAATAGATAATTTAAGCATTTTATTTGTCTTCCGCCAACAAAAATAGTTCCCTCAGGACTCCGCTGTCACCGTTGCTATGTAACGCAGACATGGTGCGCCAGGCACTTACTCTTTATACACATTTATCTGCACGTTTCCATTAATTGTGCAGCCGGTGAAATAAGTCTCTGATGACTGCACGGTGGACTGTCGCTTCACAGGCACAGCCGACTCTGCCTTCTGATCTGACAGTATGTTGCTTTTCTCCAAGTCATTGAGCTCCGCTGATGAAACACTGACAAACCTGGATGTGTGCTCAGATGGATTCAGCTTCTCCTCTCCCTCATCTTCCTCTGACGACCATTCATAGTTCAATTCAAAACTTATTTTAGGAAATAAATCTATATTTTTGGCTGTTTGACAGTGGATGAATTAATTAGCCTACAACGCAACTGCTGACCTAACTAACACTAACCGTCAGTTTTGATATGATTGTTGATAGCAATCAGCTGTGAGGCGGAGTGATACATACACAGTGAAATAACCGTGATGTTGTACTCCAATATCATCACGGTTTTACTGTCTCTCGACCAATCAGATTGCAGGGCCGGAACTAACTGTTGTATAACTGTGATTATTTTTGTCACTATAGTCATGCTATGAAATTCTTACATTGTTTCATCTCTAATCTTTACTATGTGCTTGTGCCATCTCTTCATCCTGTGCAGACGAGGTCTCCATCTAGCCACCCTGATTTGGACTTTGATTCAGATGACACAGCTGACCCGGTGAGTTTTACTACCAACCACACCTGCAAGATTTTGACGTGTTGCTGAAATGGTTTTCTAAAACGACTCTGGGGTCTTCAGGATTTAGCTTGCACTGGCGATCACAGAGATCAAAGGCACAGAACCAGTCCAAACCGGAGTACTGCAGATGTTGAGGTTAGTGATTTATCCACATTTTTTTTATGTAGAGGTCTGAAATTTGATTTCAAAAAGTGTGCAGCAACCCTGCCATCCCTAGTATTGGCTACGCTATTATTCTAATGTTTATGCTGGTGAAATGATTGCACATTTTGAACATTTTCAGCACATTTTAACGATACCGCAATAACACTGATAATTAAGCAATATCACACTCGAGCTCGTGATGTTGTACTGTGATATCGTCACGGCTGTGATTGTCTTCGGCACTCGGCCTGCAGCCTCGTGCCTATGACCGAATCACAGCCGTGACGATATCACAGTACAACATCACGAGCTCGAGTGTGATATTGCTTTTATACAACAGTTCAACAGTTAAATAAGCAAGGCTGATTAAGAAATGTTGAAAAATGAGGACAAAATAGATAATTTAAGCATTTTATTTGTCTTCCGCCAACAAAAATAGTTCCCTCAGGACTCCGCTGTCACCGTTGCTATGTAACGCAGACATGGTGCGCCAGGCACTTACTCTTTATACACATTTATCTGCACGTTTCCATTAATTGTGCAGCCGGTGAAATAAGTCTCTGATGACTGCACGGTGGACTGTCGCTTCACAGGCACAGCCGACTCTGCCTTCTGATCTGACAGTATGTTGCTTTTCTCCAAGTCATTGAGCTCCGCTGATGAAACACTGACAAACCTGGATGTGTGCTCAGATGGATTCAGCTTCTCCTCTCCCTCATCTTCCTCTGACGACCATTCATAGTTCAATTCAAAACTTATTTTAGGAAATAAATCTATATTTTTGGCTGTTTGACAGTGGATGAATTAATTAGCCTACAACGCAACTGCTGACCTAACTAACACTAACCGTCAGTTTTGATATGATTGTTGATAGCAATCAGCTGTGAGGCGGAGTGATACATACACAGTGAAATAACCGTGATGTTGTACTCCAATATCATCACGGTTTTACTGTCTCTCGACCAATCAGATTGCAGGGCCGGAACTAACTGTTGTATAACTGTGATTATTTTTGTCACTATAGTCATGCTATGAAATTCTTACATTGTTTCATCTCTAATCTTTACTATGTGCTTGTGCCATCTCTTCATCCTGTGCAGACGAGGTCTCCATCTGGCCACCCTGATTTGGACTTTGATTCAGATGACACAGCTGACCCGGTGAGTTTTACTACCAACCACACCTGCAAGATTTTGACGTGTTGCTGAAATGGTTTTCTAAAACGACTCTGGGGTCTTCAGAATTTAGCTCGCACTGGCGATCACAGAGATCAAAGGCACAGAACCAGTCCAAACCAGAGTACTGCAGATGTTGAGGTTAGTGATTTATCCACATTTTTTTTATGTAGAGGTCTGAAATTTGATTTCAAAAAGTGTGCAGCAACCCTGCCATCCCTAGTATTGGCTACGCTATTATTCTAATGTTTATCAGGGTTCAACGCTAAGGTTTTTTTTCACTTGCCCTATAAAAATTGTTTAAGTGGCTATCAAATAACAAAGACTGCAGTTATTTTTATGTTATGTAATCTTTATTCACACTGTATTTATTAATTAAAACAACATATGTCATGTATTGTAGCTTAATGCCATGCCCACCTCTATTTATTTTTCACCCCTCTCTCCAGTTCTGCTGTATTAACACCGGGTTTAATATATTTTGCTTCCATCTCTCTGCCCTGCTCTACTCTACTTCAATGCTACTTAGCTCTCTCTCTACTCTACCAGTAGACTACCACATCCACCTGTTGCACAAAACACACACAGCAGTGTTTCCCCTAGGATGGAGTTGTAGCAGCGGAGGTGAAGCACACGCATGAAAAATAATTTTCACATGTGTGAAACTTTTTTGTATGATTGCAAAGCACAGTCTGCTGGGATGTTTATATGTATCTACTGGCACCAGAAGGGCTCTTTAGGACTAAGTACATACAGTACATGTGTGCACAGTAATGAGCAGGTGAAATGTCTGTCTGGCTTACATATGAGGTGTCTCAAGATTTAGGAACGTACAATTTTATTGAATATAATAAAGTAAAAAGTCACTTGACGTGCTGCTGTTTTGTGCTATGACCTATTTAAGTGCTGGAAGTTGTTATTTACGTGACAATGCCTGAACGCAACACAAGCTCAGCACCAAGAGTGCTGTGCTGCTCTGCTGTGTGAGCAGCGTGTTTGTTTGTGCGTAACAGCAGTCTGTTGATGGTTATTTATACACTGTCCATAACAATAACTTTGTCAACTGACAAACTGCACCGGGCTCGGGGTCAGGTTTAGTCAGGAAAATGCGGCCCGAGCTGCTCTAGCGTGCTCACCTGTGTGTGTGGCGGAACTCCGCCGTGCACGATACAGAGAGCAGAGGAGAATTGTTAACGCCTGACCATGTAGAGACAGAAATGACACGATGGCATAACACCATAAATAGTATATTGTTATGTTATCATATGAAGCGTCCATCGGGCAAAATAATATGACTTTAGTTTATGAAGAGGTAAGACAGTGCAGCATGTAGAGAGGCTTCAGTGTTGATTGACTTCACTTGTGCCATGTAACCAATCAATGGGGGCTGTGGGCAAGACATTGTTACACACCGTGTGCCAGTGACTTCAGGCAGAGGGACCGCTGCATCAGAGCCAAAGGAGCGCTTTTTAAAATACATTTATTTTATCAATTAGTTATTAGCAACTTGCCTGATCAGGCAAGTGAGTTTTTAGTTTACATGCCCGACCTTGAGTTTTACTTGCCCCGGGCAATCCTTATTGTTGAGCCCTGTTTATGCTGGTGAAATGATTGCACATTTTGAACATTTTCAGCACATTTTAACGATACTGCAATAACACTGATAACTGATTATTTTTGTCACTATAGTCATGCTATGACAGTCTTACATTGTTTCATCTCTAATCTTTACTATGTGCTTGTGCCATCGCTTCATCCTGTGCAGACGAGGTCTCCATCTGGCCACCCTGATCATGAGGTTGATCCAGATGACATGGTTGACCTGGTGAGCTCTTCTCCATTAGTTTTGGGAAATTCTGTTTCTTAAAACTTGTGGACTGACCGATTATGTAAATGTAGTAATTCAAACTTGCCCAGTCCTTGTCAAGCTAGAATTGAGGCTTGGCTTCACCTCAGACTTAGCTAGTGCATCAAATGAATCTACCAACCAGATATTAATTTCTGGGTTCACTGTCATTTTATGTCAACACAGGTACTAATGAATGTCTGTTCTTTATCATTTTATAGCTCCTGTCTTCACCTGGTCGCTGTCTCCGTACATCTGTGATGCAACCAAGTGACCTGGCCCAGCAGTTGGGTTGTGATTCATCATCTGAAGGCTGTGACATTTCTGAAACTGAAGATCCTCCAGAAGATGATCCATTCAGACAGATAGGTTCTGATACAGACATAGACTGTTTACTAATGTCAGCAGGTACAACAACAAAGGCTGAGGCGCTGCTCATGGTAATGAGTCATGCAGCAAGGCATAATATAACAGGAACCCAGCTTGATGATTTGTTGAAGCTCATAAATACTCTGTTTGGCAAAGAGGTGTTACCTAGATCAAAATACTTGTTCAATAAGGTCTTTAAAAACGACTCAGAAATAGTGGACTTTCACTTCTACTGCAAAACCTGTAAAATATACATTGGCACACAAGAATACATAAAAGACAAAAACATTGCACAGTGTGCAACCTGTAGTGCTCCCATTGAAATCAGTTCCTTGAACAGTGCAAGCTTTTTTATCAACGTACCAATTGCACCTCAAGTTCAGGCACTGCTTGAAAATCCTGAGATTCAAAACGGCATGAGCTACAGACACCAAAGGCCATGCAATAATCATGTCATCTCTGACATTTATGATGGTGAGAAGTATCAAAACTTGTCAAAGCCAGGTGGAATTCTCTCAGATCCAAACAATCTGTCATTTAATTTCAATTCTGACGGCTCACCTGTATACAAGTCTTCTAAATTTTCAATATGGCCCATACAGCTGCATTTAAACGATCTCCCTCCCAAAATGAGATTCCAGAATGTAGTGCTTGCAGGTCTTTGGTTTGGGTCTCAAGAGCCAGTCATGTCTGTTTTTCTCAGACCATTTGTTGATGAGGCCAAAACACTGGCATCCAAAGGTGTGTCTTGGAGAAAAAATGGAACCTCTCTGAATAGCAAAATTGTTGGACTGTGTTGTTGTGTAGACTCAAAGGCAAGACCAGCCATGCAAAACACCACACAGTTTAATGGATACTTTGGTTGTGGCTTCTGTTTACATCCTGGTACTCTGGTAGAGAAGCAAGTGAAGTACACTGTGACTGCCACAGAATATCCTGACAGAGAAGCTGAGAAAATGCTGGCAGATGTGGAGCAAGCAGTAGCACAAAACAAAAGTGTCAGAGGAGTGAAAGGTCCATCACCGCTCATAAACATGCCTTATTTTGATATAGTGTGGGGCTTTGTTCCAGATTATATGCATGCTGTGTTACTCGGTGTAATTAGACAGCTCACAGAGCTTCTTTTGAACAGCAGTGGTCAACCCTACTACATTGGGAGTCCCAACACTATGAGAGTGCTAGAAAACAGGATCAAGGACATAAAGCCACCACACCTGATAACACGACTGCCCAGACCCCTTGCAGAGTTCAAGTACTGGAAAGCCTCAGAGTGGCGATCCTGGCTCCTGTTTTACAGCTTGCCCGTTCTGAATGGTGTGCTACATCCAAGATATGTGAAGCATCTAGGCCTTCTGGTGTCAGCAGTATTTCAACTTTTGAAAGAGAATGTTACCTTCCAAGACATCAACAAAGCAGATAACATGCTGTTTGAGTTTGTGGCGAGGTTTCAGTTGCTGTATGGGCAAGCATCAATGACATTTAATGTACACCTGCTAACTCACCTTGCAAAGTCAGTTAAACTGTGGGGGCCACTGTGGGCACACTCAGCGTTTGTTTTTGAAAATGCAAATGGTGGTCTGTTGAAACTGGTTCATGGAACAAAGTGTGTTGCTCTGCAGATTGTGAACAAATTCCTTTTGCACAGAGCAATACCACTCTTCACCACAAAGTATGCAGTTGGTGAGCAAGTTAAGGAGTTCTGTTTGGAAATGACAAATGACCGAAGGGTAAAGAGTTTCACAAAATGGCAAGACACAACTGTTCTGGATAATGGCAGGGTCACAGAAACTACTGATGCTGAGAAACATGCCTTCATTTCTGCACAAAAACATGCACCAGATGAAATGGTAGTGCACAGGAGAATGGTGCATAGAGGACTGGTTTATACCAGCAAAAACTACACCCTCAGTAAGCGACGCAGAGACTGTTTTGCAAAGCTGAGTGATGGTGTTTATGGGGAAATCCAGAATATCATATCATTTCCTTCAGAGGGTGGTACAGAAATTGCTGTATTTTTCAAAAAGCTTCATACTCATGACTCCTTTCCTTTATCACATGGTTATGGGTTTGTGTCACATATCAGACTTGTACGTGGAAGCCTTTTTTCTTCTGATGTCTGTCTTCTGTGTCTGATTTCAGTGGACAGGCTAGAGCAAAAATGCATGGTTTTAAAAACAGGTGATCAGACGTACATTTGTGACTTCCCAAATGCACATGAGAGAGACTAGTCTTGATCAAAAATTCTGTGGCTCACACTTGGCTGAAATACTATAGCCGGGTTTCCATCAGTCTTTTTTTATTTGCAGTTTGTGCTTAAAATAACCTGAATGGAAAGTTCGAAAAAGTTTTTTACGCTTGAGGGAGGTGGAAAAGTTGGCATATCAAAAAAGAGGAAATGTGAAAAAGTGTGATGGAAACAGATTTAGGGTGTATTCTACGGAGCCCCTAAAGTTCCCAAAAAAGAGGAAAAAACTAATTTGTGCGCGGATTTAGCTTATCTCGTGCGCTGTCCGTGGTGCTGAAATCCCCGCTCCTACTGACAGCAGACCGGGGGAGAAAAAAAAGACATTTCTTTGCTCTGTGCTTTCAGAAAATAGTCCCACTGTGTTTGCAAGGCATATCAGGCTGTGTGATTATGCACAAAGATTGGTTAACGCATTGGAGCAATTTCATACAATTGTGGACATTTAACATGATAAACTAATTTCAATTCGTACTCGTACTCGTCGTCCTCCGCTTATCCGGGTCCGGGTCGCGGGGGCAGCAGCCTTAGCAAAGAAGCCCAGATAGTCCTCTCCCCAGCCACTTTCGTTAGCTCTTCCGAGAGAACCCCGAGGTGTTCCCAGGCCAGCCCGGGCGATGTAATCCTTCCAGCGTGTCCTGGGGCGGCCCCAAGGTCTCCTCCCGGTTGGACATGCCCAAAACACCTCCCAAGGGAGGCATCCGGGAGGCATCCTTACCAGATGCCCGAACCACCTCAACTGGCTCCTCTCGATGCGGAGGAGCAGCGGCTCTACTCCGAGTCCCTCCCGGATGTCCGACCTCCTCACCCTATCTCTAAGGCTGAGCCCAGCCACCCTGCGGAGCAAACTCATTTCGGCCGCTTGTACTCGTGATCTCGTTCTTTCGGTCACTACCCAGAGCTTGTGACCATAGGTGAGGGTTCGAGCGCAGATCAATCGGTAAATCGAGTGCTTCGCTTTCTGGCTAAGCTCCCTTTTCACCACAACAGACCGGTTAGGTGCCTGCATCATTGCTGACGCCGCCCCAATCTGCCTGTCAATCTCCCGCTCCATCCTGCCCTCACTCGTGAACAAGATCCCGACATACTTAAACTCCTCCACCTGAGGCAGGACCCCCCCCCCCCCCGACCTGGAGTGGGCAATCCACACCCTCCACCACTCGGCTGCGCCTAGAAATTCTGTCCATGAAAGTTATGAAAGTTATCCACTTTCTTAAAGATGGCGACCACCACCCCGGTCTGCCACTCCAGAGGCACTGCCCCCGATGTCCACGCAATGTTGCAGAGGTATGTCAGCCAGGACAGCCCTACAACATCCAGAGCCTTGAGATATCTATAGGGTGAATCTCATTCACCCCCGGGGCTCCGCTGCCGCGTAGTTGCTTCACTACCTCAGCGACTTCTGCCCCAAAAATTGGACGACCTGCCCCCGAGACCCCCGGCTCTGTTTCCTCACTGGAATACGTGTTGGTGGGATTGTGGAGCTCCTCAAAGTATTCCTTCCACCGCCCGACAATGTCCCCAGTTGACATCAGCCGCTCCCCACCCCCACTGTAAACAACGTGAGCAAGTTGCCCCCTTCCCCCCTGAGGCGCCGGACGGTTTGCCAAAACCTCTTTGGAGCCGATTGATAGTCTTTCTCCATGGCCTCACCGAACTCCTCCCATGCCCGAGTTTTTGCCTCCGCGACTGCCGCTGCTGCGCTCCGCTTGGCCCGCCAGTACCTGTCAGCTGCCTCTGGAGACCCACAGACTATGCCCTGTAGGCCTCCTTCTTCAGCCTGACGGATTACCGCTGCGACTGGCCCCAGCGGCCTTGCGGCCACAGCTTACAACAGCCGCCTCGACAATGGCAGAGCGGAACAAGGCCCATTCGGACTCAATGTCCCCCTCTGCACTCGGGATGCGGTCGAAGCTCTCCCAGAGGTGGGAGTTGAAGATCATCTTGACAGGTTCTTCCGCCAGGTGTTCCCAGCAGACCCTCACTGCTCGTTTGGGCCTGCCAGGTCTGCGCAGCGTCCTCCCCTGCCACCTAATCCAACTCACCATCAGGTGGTGATCAGTTGACAGCTCTGCTTTTCTCTTCACCCAAGGGTCCAGAACATATGGCCGCAAGCCAAATGATACGACAACAAAGTCAATCATTGACCTGCGACCTAGGCTGTCCTGGGGACACGTGCACCGATGGACATCCTTATGTTTGAACATGGTGTTAGTTATGGACACCACTCGGGTTCAGATTGGGCAGGCCGTTCCTCCCAATCACGCCCATCCAGGTCCTGCTGTAATTGCCCACATGAGCGTTGAAGTCCCCCAGCAGGATAATGGAGTCCCCAGTCGGGGCACTGTCCAGCACCCGTCCAAAAAGGGTGGGTACTCTGCACTGCTGTTTGGCGTAAGTGCAGACAACAGTCAGGACCCGTTCCCCGACCCGAAGGTGCAGGGAAGCAACCTTTTCGTCTACTGGGGTGAACCCCAACGTACAGGCAGAGTCTGGGGGCTATCAGAAAGCCCACCCCGGCCCTCCGCCTCTCAACCGGAGCAACTCCAGCAAGGGAAAGAGTCCAACCCCTCTCAAGGACTTCGGTTCCAGAGCCGGAACTATGTGTCGAGGTGAGGCCAACTATATCTAGCCGGTATCTCTCAGCCTCTTCCACAAGCTCCGGCTCCTTCCCTGTCAGAGAGGTGACATTCCATGTCCCCAGAGCCAACTTCCGTAGCCGAGGATCGGACCGCCAAGGCCCCCACCTTGGTCTGCTGCCCGATCCACACTGCACCAAACTCTTCTGGATCCCTCTGCGGTTGGTGGGCCTGCAGGAGGACGAGCCCATGTAGCCGGTTCGGGCTGGGCCCGGCTGGACCCCATGGGCGAAGGCCCGGCCAATCGCCACCTCTAAATCTGAGGCCATTGTCCTCAGACGGAAAAGGGTGGATTGCCCACTCCAGGTCGGGGGGGAGGTCCTGCCTCAGGTGGAGGAGTTTAAGTATGTCGGGATCTTGTTCACGAGTGAGGGCAGGATGGAGCGGGAGATTGACAGGCGGATTGGGGCGGCGTCAGCAATGATGCAGGCGCTTAACCGGTCCATTGTGGTGAAAAGGGAGCTTAGCCAGAAAGCGAAGCACTCGATTTACCGATTGATCTGCGCTCGAACCCTCACCTATGGTCACGAGCTCTGGGTAGTGACCAAAAGAACGAGATCGCAAGTACAAGCGGCCGAAATGAGTTTGCTCCGCAGGGTGGCTGGGCTCAGCCTTAGAGATAGGGTGAGGAGTTCGGACATCCGGGAGGGACTCGGAGTAGAGCCGCTGCTCCTCCGCATCGAGAGGAGTCAGTTGAGGTGGTTTGGGCATCTGGTAAGGATGCCTCCCGGATGCCTCCCTTGGGAGGTGTTTTGGGCATGTCCACCTGGGAGGAGACCTCAGGGCCGCCCCAGGACACGCTGGAGGGATTACATCGCCCGGCTGGCCTGGGAACGCCTCGGGGTTCCCTCGGAAGAGCTAACGAAAGTGGCTGGGGAGAGGACTATCTAGGCTTCTTTGCTAAGGCTGCTGCCCCCGCGACCCGGACCCGGATAAGCGGCGGACGACGAGTATGAGTACGAATTGAAATTATTTTATCATGTTAAATGTCCACAATTGTATGAAATTGCTCCATTGCGTTAACCAATCTTTGTGCGTAATCACACAGCCTGATATGCCCTGCAAACACAGTGGGACTATTTTCTGAAAGCACAGAGTAAAGAATGTCTTTTTTTCTCCCCCGGTCTACTGTCAGCAGGAGCGGGGATTTCAGCATCATGGACAGCGTGCATACAAAGACCTGACAGGCGTCTCCTTTTAAATGTGTTTGCTGCTAGAGAAATTATACATAGCCTAATCAATGAAGAGCTTTCAGTGTGGGAAATAATTGTATGTCGAGCGCATGTTTTAGTATCTCGTGCGCTCGATTTAGCTTATCTTGTGCGCAAGAGATAAGCTAAATCCAGCGCACGTTTTAGTATCTTGTGTGCTCGAGTTAGCTTATCTTGTGCGCACGAGATAGTTTTTTTTTTTTTTTTTCTTTTTTGGGGACTTTAGGGGCTCCATAGTATTGGTTTACTACAGTACAGTTCAGGTTTAGTGAAAACTCTAGGTCTGTTAAACCTGAAATGAGGGAAACTCTGGGTTTTCCGTTTCAGAAAGGGAGGTAACTCAAACCAGAGAAAGAGGAGTAACTCCAGCTCGTTTCAGAAAGAGAGGTAACTTAAAGAGTAACTAAACCTTAAAACCATTTTTTCAGCTGATAATCATTGTTTCTGGTAGTGAAGTAGTGTTACTGACTGATCCTGCTCAAAATCTTGACAGTTTAGTGCAAACTGTTGAAAATCTACATTTTATTTTAAAAATGTGGTGTGGAGTGCCCTCTACAGCTTGAAACCTGGTTACTACATTTGAATTTACATTACATTACATTGGAGGCGATTGATTCTTTTTCGAGGCGAATGACGTCACTAACTGTCCACGCTAAAGCCTGCCCTCCTCCCTTTACTCCTCCCCTTACTATAAAACCATTCTGTCCGCAGTTATCAAACTGATAGCGAGTAGGTTGGATCAGAGCAGAGAGAGTAGTAGAGCAGAGAGAATAGCTAGTAATTTGTTGAATTGTATTGTTAGCATAGTGTATTTTAGTGTAGGTTTACAGTTAGTAGTGTGTTTATAGTGTTTAGGTTAGTTGGTCAAGGAGAGGCACCGAGGCTCGGGAGTATATTGTAGCGTCCGCCAGGACGTGCAGAATGATGACGTGGTTATTCGGCAACCCTCCATTTATTGCTTCACAGTACAGGTTACTGTTGGCCGTAACCATGCCAAAAAAACAACGAGACAAGAACTTAGCCGTAATGTTAGCGCACAAAACATGTACTCCTGCTCTCTCCTCTAGCTCGCACACACACACACACAAGCACGCGCACTCACACAGCCCTCATTCCCGTCCCACTCGCACCCCGCACCCCTACCCATACTCATTCAATCCAAAACATGCCATTAACTCGCAGAACATTAACAGTACAACAGAACATTCACTGCAGGGTTGCCACACTATGTGCGGGGCGGCGAGGGAGGGATGTGGAGGGCTGCTGCGCCGTGACAGAGAGACGAGTGTTGGGGGTATATATGCGGGGCAGCGAGGGAGGGAGGGGTGGATGGATGCGGTGGGCTGCTGGGCGGTGAGCCCAGGCTCCCAAGCCACCATCGGAACAATGAAAGCCCTCTCTCCTCTCCCCGCACCGAGGGACAATCTTCACTCCGCCCCATTCCTCAGCCACTCGCCTGACTTCGAGCGCAAGTTTTTATTTTTTGTATCATCTCTGTGCACATTGATCAGACAACTGTCAGTCTGTTAGACTAGCTCCTGCACTGAAATGTTAACTGCACATAATGTGTAGGCCTAATTATTTTAATTTTAAAAATCGGTATGAAGCTTTAGACACGTAGGATCAATGAGTAATGATCTCTGTCACTGATGTCACTGGTCGCACTGATGGAACATAATTCCTGTAGCCTAATATTGGGGATTATATGTTAATATTTCTGAGTGAGCAGGATCGAGCTGCAGCTGCAGGATGTAATTTGAAAGTGAGTTTCTTAAATAGTCTGAATGTGTTTTAACAGCATTTCAGCATCTTTAAATTTACTACATTTGTAGCTGAAATAAAGTCATTGAATGCTGTTGAGTCAAGATACAAATAGATGTGCAACATTTTAAAATCTACTATATTTGAACCTCAACGTCTTTTCAAGTGCAAATCACCAAACACATTATTACTGGGTCAGACTGTGAGCTTACAGTCATGTCTTTATGTTTTTGATCTATAGCCTATATATTTTCAGTCGTATGTTTCAGTTGCTGCCTCCTGTGTTTTTTCCCCGTCAGATTAAATCTGAACAAATACATTTAAAATGTAATGTAGCTGCAGCCTGATACACAGTCAGATTCCACCACTTTAACATCATTAAGGAAATGTAAGTCTGGTAAATGATGAATAAACGGACAACACTGAATGAAACTGTATTATTAACTTATTGACACTTTCCTTGCCCTGACCCAGCCTCTTTATTTTAAAGATAAATGTTGTGACAAATGCATGTGTCTGCATACACATGCATTAATATCTCTATGTCCACTGGATTAAAATGGAGGCGCCGTCTTTTATTTACCTGTTGCCATGGTGAATCGTGGAATCGGAGCTCCACTGATGATGGCTTTTTATTGTCGGCTTAACTCAGAGTGACCTACTCAGAGTCGACTGAACTAAGTCAAATCAGCAGTTTTGAAACCGGTAACCCAGAGTTTCCCATCTCAGGGTAAATCAACTCAGAGTTCAGGGTTAGACTCTTAGAGAGTTTGTTGAACCTTCTTTCTGAAACGGGCCCCAGGTGAGATGAAAATAAAGCTCTTGAATCTTTTTAAGCCATCATTACTCACCCTTGAGAAGCAAAATTTGTCCCTTTAAAAAAAATCATCCTGCCAGCAGACCCAGTATATTTTCAACCCTGTAATGTTTGAAAGCTGGACTTATGAACTATCTAGCAGAATAGGTTAGACCACCCAGATGTGTTTTTTATTTCACAATACCTCCATTACTTCACATGACCACCACTACCACCTCCTCGATAAGATGTACTCACGTAGGAATCGATTATTGGCCTGACCGATTATACCGATATCCGGCATTTTGCTGATTATCGGTATCGGCATTTCATTTTACCGATCACTGATAAAAATTGATTAATTAATAAGTGTAATTTTCTGAAGCTGTTTCTTGTAACATTAGAGATGAGGGAAATGTCTGTAATAGATTTAAGATATGACAAAAGAACTGTATCCAAGGACTTATTTTTTGAATATTAAAGTATTCTGAAGTTTTTTTTGTCCGCTTGAATTGTATTTTAAAATCAACAGATTTTCATCTTTTGTATTGATGATTCAAGCAAGGTAGTTTCACGCGCCATCTGCCAAGTCATCAAGCAATACATGTGCAGAGAATGAAAGCAATTTTTATTTTTAGAACAAGATATATTCAAAATAACCACTTACACTACGCAGTGCTATACCTAAACTTCACATCCAATGTAAAGGGGCCTGTCAATGGGAACTGTCAATGATGAATTGTTTTACAAAGTTACAAAGTTACAGGAATGTACTATCTGATTGATGATTGTAGCAACACTGTTAATGTAATTTGTTACAGTTTTACAATGATTGAAGACTGACCGAGAGGAGAGGCTTTAGGCAGCATGGATTTATCTCACATGTTGGGTAGTAAGATGTATGACACATAATTGTATTAATGTGAATATTGAATGTAGTGCATATTGCCATGATGGAGATGCTATGAAATAATTCCTGTGATTGTTGAGTGGGCTATATTATAAAACTAATTCAGATGTTAATGTTTAAGAGTAAGAAAATGGAGGCAGTAGTATGTGTTGTCAAGTAATTCAAATAAATGTATTTACTTCCCTTGAATAAGTCGTTGACATTGCTAGCCTAATTTCTGTTTCAGTTCTCTTGTATTTCAGTTATTTTGGATTTAGAAAGAAAAAGTACAAGGACCGTAAGTACTGGCTGCATAAATATCTACAAAGTAATGAGCAAAAATGGTAATCCAGCAACACCATGCTGGTTCACCAGCATCAGACCAAAATCACACCAGCATAGACCAGCAAGGTCCAGCATCAGACCAGCATAGACCAGCATAAACCAGCATGGACCAGCATAATTTCTATGCTGGTCCATGCTGGTTTTTTCAGCAGGGATCGATGAACCCTGTTTTTTTTTTTTTCGAAATTCTAGCTTCTCTTACTCTCTCTCACTTATTGAGACGGCCAGTTAAACAAACTAGATAATTAAATTTATACCATGGTCTGGGTGAATACTCAATTCTTTCTGAAATAATCATCTTCTGAATAATAACATTTAGCCATCATCTCACTTCCTTTCACTGATCAGAGTCGCTATGCTCTCTACGGTTTCCATGGCAACGTCTGTCAACTACAGAGATTAAATAGTCTGCTCGGCTGTGGCTTGTGAAAAAGTCATGATTTTAACTGTAAAACACATTAAAGCATAAATAATTGATTTAATATTCATTTCTTTGGTAAGTGACCATGGTATAAGCGGGTTAATGCCCTTCGAGGTGTCCATTATCAGGAATTAATGGACTTAGCGGAAGCAATCCCTGATAATGGACACCTCGTCGGGCATTAACACTTAGCCTACATCATCATACATTAAACAATAGGCTACAATCCCTTACACCGAACAAAGGTGATTTAACACAATATAATGAATGAGGAGATGTGTGTGTATGTTTCAAGCAGATAACTGTTTTGCAGCCAAAAACAGCTGTTTTGATGTTTCCTCCCAAAGCCCAGTTCAGACCGAAGATTGGAGGGGAGGTGAAATTTAAAACTGTGGCAGGAAAAAGTCGCCAGTGTCTGGCTTAAGAGCTGGTCACGTCAGATACAAACTGTCAGCTGGTTTGTTGATATCACGTTCAAAAGATGGACAAACAAACTAAGGTTGAACATGTAGTCACAGATTCGCGGGGCAATAATTTATAGCTAAACGTTCTTCCCATGGTAAGGTAGACAACAAGCTACAATGTAAATTTCATCAGGACAAGCCGTCTTTTCAGCTCGGCCAGTAACACTGATCTCTTTGCACAACTGACCGTGAAACGAGTGCGCAGGGACCGTCTACAAAGTGCAACACCGAAAAGCGATAGGCTAACGAAAGTATTCAGGCATGTCAATACTATTGACATAATATAGAGTGTAGTGCCACTACCGTCATTACGACCACCAGGGGTCTCTAGTGGGTAAAACTACAACACTGAGTTTGGGGAAATAGGCTTTTATCTGATTTGGGGGATTTTTTTTTCTTTACAGTGTAGTCTCCGCAAAATCACTTCACACATTAATGGTCTCCTGCTGACCATACTACAACACTAATTTAAAACCTCAAGAGACCATAGTTGCTGAGTGAAACCACCTAGCTTTTAAAGATTTAATTAATATTTAATCATTTTAAGCAGAATCTTTTTACTGCAACCATCAGAGAAAGTGTTTTTCCACAACTCATTACATTTTCTAGTTTAGAAGCTTTCCCCACTGGTCAGTAGTTGAAAACAGGGGGTTCAGTCAGAGCAGTTTATTGGTGCAGTCCCAAAATAAACTGACATTGTTAGAACATATGTGATTTGGTCAAAGTGGTGAAACTGTGGGTTTGTCTTGATTATAATTATGTTAAGAGAAGATTCATCAAAACAAGTTCACTCATTTAATCCTCAGCAAACTATATATACAGAACAAATTCACACAGCCAAAAAAATAAAAAAGTACAAAGATACAAAGTCACTCAGCAGTGTTCTTCCGACATGAATTGAGACTCTAAAACAAGATATTGACCAGGTTTGATGAAATAAAATTACATCAGAAGAAAAAAGAGTCAAAACAAACACTCCTTGAATATCTATACCACATATAATACTGTACATTATTTATGAATAAATCCACAATCCTGATTTTGACATTAAAAGGGAAAATAGAATTGACAGCTACTTTTATCTTACAGGATAACAATATTTGCAGTCAGTCCCAAGACTAAAAAAAATCACTATAGACCATGGACAGATGTTTATTTCAGTTGTACAAATTTTGCAACAAGTTTGACTTATACCTTTCTAAAAGCAGACATGGCTGGGGTTATGGGAATCTTGCATCTTTTGACATTTTCAGTCCTTAAATTTTCCAAGCCTATACCCTCCAATCTATTTTAAGACTTTGCCAAACTCACATATAACCTGTTCAGTTTGGGCTGTTGCACAACAGACAATACCAAGGGGTATCTTTGTTTGGTATTTGTTCTGCTGTCTTGTACAAGTTCCACACTGAATCTGGGGGATAAACATGTAAAACAGAAACATGTTCCTTTTTGGAAAGCTGTAATATAATATTTTATCACTTTAATGGTATTCCTGAAATTTCACTCTGTATTATCAACACATTATCCACTGTTCAGATTATCTATTGATGTTTGAGAAGAGTGAAACATCAAGTCTCATCCAAACATCATCAACAGCTGTTTTGGGCAGGTCCTCATTTCTGCAGAAGGAACACAACTCATCCTTTGAAACTGGAAAATAAAAAAAACAAAACAAAACCAAGTAAATTGCTGTTAAATTGTAAGGAGTGTTTAACATATTCCTTCAATATTTTTAAGGTACCTGATCCTTTCAGAATTTCTTTTGCCATCTCTCTTCATAGATTTTGAAGACCTTTTTTCGATGAATCACTGTGAAATGTCTGTGGAATGTTTGGAAGTTCCACCACCATTATTTTGGCCATCTGTAGCTATGGAGGACAAAAACCAGTGTACTGTGTATGACCTTACAAAGTAAAGCAATACGTTTTTTTAAATACATGTTGCATGACAAAGATCTCACAACCGGTGTCATCTTTCTGGAAGGTGTGAGTTATCTTGCCAGGCTTCCACTTGATGTTAACCCAATCTTCCTTCCCAGGTCTATTCTGGTGCATCTTGAAATACTGCCTACAGTACAAAAGGAAAATCAGTTTTGTTTTACATTTGTGTTTACTCAGTGGCTTTTTCTAAATATGTCTTTACCATGTTTATTTTCCATAATCTATTTCGTATTACCCAAATCTGTAGCCTGCATTTCTGGAGTCCTCATCTTCATTTTACCCTGAAAATACTGTTTGGAAAAAGTTATATATTATTAAACCGTAGTGCTACATGTGTTGCTGTGTACTTACCACTAACTTCCAGTGCACATTTCTCATATTGACAAATCCAATGATTCCATCATAGTCATCAAATGCAACCTGATAAAATGTGTAAGTGGAATAAGAACAGTTTTTTTCTGCAATATACAGTAGCAAAACAAAGTTTTTATGAGCACTATAAACATTATTTATTTTTCTTCACAGAACCAACCAAAGTAGGGAAGCTGCTATTCCCAAAGTATTGGTTAAAAACATTTTTCAGTTTGACATCAAGGACTACAACAACACTAGGTGGGTACACACAGTTTGAAGCTTTTGTCTCCTGCCTGTTGCATATGACACCCTTACACGCTTCAATACTAAAATAAAATTAAGAAAAATACATGATTACAGTGGTACTCACCCTTTTTAGCCCTTGCCTGGCCACCTGTTCTCTTATGCCAGGCAAAATGACACAGATGGTGTAGTGATTCATGTGGCATAGTCGGCCAGCAGTAGTATAATTGAGGATGGCACTAATGTAATATTCTATCACCTGTTGGAAAAACTACTCGTACTTGTAAAACTGTCAGGTCACTGTCAAATGTTTAAAAATCTATCACTTATGCAACACTTCCACTTCCAGAGCTTCTGAACGGACAGTCTAGTTGGATATCATTTAACGAAGCACAACTCATGACATTTTCACATTAACTCTTTCTAAGGATCATTTGACATAAATCTGGTACAACAGTTTCAATGAGAAAATGACCTCGCCTATGATGAGTTCATCAGGCCTCAAACTCTTAAATTCGATGTACTGCAGGGTGAAATTCAGCTTCTGGTTAGCTTGTTTTAAGACAGCAACAACAACTTAAGCTGTTTGGTATGTCCACAGGAAATCAACCTGTAAGGATATGAATAATAAGACGGTTAACACATCCTTTTGCATTAACTCATTAAATTGTAAATATTTCAATACTCTGTCTGCACATTCAGCTTTCCTGGTACAGAAAGCTCCTATTAAACAAGTCTATCTTATTTTGTCTTCTTGAATATTTCTGACATTATTGAAATTGTTGTGTTTTGTGATTTGATAAGCAACTTCATGGAAGATGGACTCAAGTAGAACTGTGTGGTGGGTAAACACAACTTGGATGTGAATACAGCTGGCTGATGCAAAATGTTTCTTAATGATTCCTTATTTTTTTCTATTGCTTTGGAAAGTATTTCATGGTTTCAGATTCCACAAATCACAATGACTTGTTAATCAAGTTAGACTATACATTTTATTTTAGTGATCAGGAAAAATACCTCTGGTGCAGGCTTGGAGCCTTTACTTGTTGGATCATTGCTGCTGTGTTTCTCATCTTTGCTCTTCTGGAGATCTTTGCCAGTTTTTTGGAGTAGACTTAGCTCTTTTTGGAACTGGAACAGTTTTTGGAGCAGTGTAAAATTTGAAGCTGGCAGTGTGCGACTTTGCTCCTTCCCTCTTTGCCCACCTCTCCCGAGACTGTGTGATGTCTTTTGAC